>NC_141627.1:45690383-45875383 GCF_047967505.1 Dipteris shenzhenensis | reverse complement strand
GGGCTGGCGGCCACGGGCGCCAGCCGCCCCCCTCCTTTCACCCATCCCCCCCCTCCTCTCACCCATCCCCCCCCCCTCTTCACCCTCCCTGGGCTGGCGGCCGCGGCCGCCAGCCCCCCCCCCCCCTCCTCTCACCCAGCCCCCCCCCCCTCTTCACCCTCCCCCCCAACCCCCCCTTCGCAACCCCTCCCCCTCCCTGGGCTGGCGGCCACGGCCGCCAGCCCCCCCCTCTTCACCCTCCCCCCCCCTTCGCAACCCCTCCCCCTCCCTGGAGGCCGCAGCCGCCAGCCCCCCCCCTCTTCACCCTCCCCCCCCTCCCCCCCCCCTCCCCCCCTCAGCCCCTCCCCGCCCCTCCCCCCCTCAGCCGCGCCCCCACCCTCCCCCCCCTTCGCTACCCGCCAGCCCCCCCCCCTCTTCACCCTCCCCCCCCTTCGCAACCCCTCCCCCTCCCTGGGCTGGCGGCCGCGAGCCCCCCCCCCCTGTTCACCCTCCCCCCCCTTCGCAACCCCTCCCCCTCCCTGGGCTGGCGGCCGCGGCCGCCAGCCCGCCCCCTCAGCCGCTCCCCGCCCCTCCCCCCCTCAGCCGCGCCCCCACTCTCCCCCCCCTTTCGCAACCCCTCCCCCTCCCTGGGCTGGCGGCCACGGCCGCCAGCCCCCCCCCTCAGCCGCGCCCCCACCCTCCCCCCCCTTTCGCTACCCCCCCCCTCTTCACCCTCCCCCCTCTTCGCAACCCCTCCCCCTCCCTGGGCTGGCGGCCGCGAGCCCCCCCCCTCTTCACCCTCCCCCCCCCTCCCCCCCTCAGCCACGCCCCCCCCGCCCCCCCTCAGCCGCTCCCCGCCCCTCCCCCCCTTAGCCACTCCCCGCCCCCCCTCTCAGCCGCTCCCCCCCCCTCTCAGCCGCCCTCCCCACCCCCCTCTCAACCGCCAGCCCCCCTTCCCACCCGCTGCCCTCCCACCCACCGCGCCAGCCTCCCCTCCCACCCCCTTCCCTCCCACCCACCTCCCTCTTCGCCCCTTCCTCCCCTCCCTTCCTCCTCCCTCCCCTCCCTCCCCTCCCCTGAACCTTTCTCTCTCTAGTTCCTCTCTCTTCAAATTTTAAAAAAGAAACTAGAAAAAAAAGTTTGCAAGTACCTGGAAAAAGTTTGTAAGTTTGCTCTTTCTTGCTTTCTTGCTCTTCCTTCCTTGCTCTCTTGATCGTCCTTGCTTTCTTGCTTTCTTGCTTAGTGAATGAAATGAGGGGAGAATGAATGAAGAAGGAAGACTATATATAAGAAAAATTAGGTTTTCCTCCTCCTCTCCTATTGGCTTTCCATTCCTCCCCTCTCTCCTATTGGCTTTTCATTTATCTCCTCTCCCATTGGCTCCCATTACTCCCCCTCTCCTATTGAACCCCCATCCCTCATCCATTAGCCCTCCTCCCATCCATCCATTTCTTCTTCCTCCCCATTGCCACCACTCCCATCCCACATTTCCACCACGTCCCATACTCCTCCCATTTCCCAAAATCCCATATTTCCCCATCTCACCCTCCTCTTTTTCATCCCCTATTAACTTCCTCACTCATTTCACTCCCTTATTAGCCTACTCCCCTATTACCTTCCCCTCTCCCATTCCATTCTTCCCTCCCCACTCTCACTTCCACTTCCCATTACTCACTTGCCATTTAAAAACTATTAATATATTATTATACTATTTTTTATACTTATTATCATACACCCTTATTACTTCCCTATCCTATTCCACTCCTCCCTCCTCATTCCCACTTCCACTTCCCATTACTCACTTGCTATACACATTTGCAAACTATTAATATATTATTACATGATTTTTTATACTATTTGTAAACTTACATATGGGCAAAATCACAGGTGTCAAAGCGATCCTATTGTGGTCATACAACAACTGTGCTTTTATTCAAGGGCATATTTATCCTCATCAACAAGCTTATTTACTCAAGGTATGAAGTGCATAATTTGTGCACTAGGTGTTTACTTTGTGCCAAAATTGTTTGCCACACACACACACATATACATATACCGAGAATTTTCTAATATTATCGCATCTACATTTCTCCAATGGGCACAAAACTTTGTACACTCCTCAACCTAGGTCTTATTGACTTGCATACAAAGTGGTGCACCCATCTCATAAGTACTTGTTCGGATAACACACCTACTATGTATTTTATGACGATTGTGCATAACACTAGCAACAAAATGGTGTATCATGTGAGACAGACTATGCAAAGCATATCCAATGGACACAAGACTTTACACGTTCCTCAACCTAGGTAGTATTGACTTGTGTGCAAAGTGGCATCCCCATCCGATAAGTACTTGTTTGAAAAATACACCTACGATCGTGTTTTTTGACGATTGTGCATGACACTAAGGCAACAATGGTGTTTTATGCTTGATCGACAATGCAAAGCATATCCGATGGGCACAATACTTTGCACACACCTTCAACTAGGTAGAATCGACTTACATGCAAAGTGGCATGCCCATCCCATAAGTGCTTGATCCTATAACATACCTAGCAACGTGTTTTTTGACGGATGTGCATGGCACTAAGGCAAAAATGGTATTTAATGCTCGATCGACCATGCAAAGCATATCCGATGGGAATAATACTTTACCTATACCTCAACTTAGGTCGTATTAAAATGTTGTCAAAGAGGCACACCCATCCGATAAGTACTTGGTCAGATAACATACCTAAGGGCGTGTTTTTTTGCGGATGTGCATACCACTAGGGAAAAAACGGTGTATAATGTGTGATCGACCATGCAAATCATATCCGATGGTGACAATACTTTGCACACACCTCAACCTAATTGAAATAGACTTGCGTGCAAACTGGAGCCCCCATCCGATAAGTACTAGTTTGAATAACATACCTAGGACCGTGTTTTTTCATGGTTGTGCATGACACCAAGGCAAAAACGGTGTTTTATGCTTGATCGACAATGCAAAGCATATCCGATGGGCACAATACTTTGTACACACCTTCAACTAGGTGGATTTAACTTACATGCAAAGTGGTATGCCCATCGCATAAGTGCTTGATCAGATAACACACCTAGCAGCGTGTTTTTTTACGGATGTGCATGGCACTAAGGCAAAAATGGTATTTAATGCTCGATCGACCATGCAAAGCATATCCGATGGGCACGATACTTTGCACACACCTTCAAACTTGTGGAATAGACTTACATGCAAAGTGGCACGCCCATCCCATAAGTGCTTGATCGGATAACATACCTAGCAGCGTGTTTTTTTACGGATGTGCATGACACTAGAGCAAAAATAGTATTTAATGGTCGATCGACCATGCAAAGCATATCCGATGGGCACAATACTTTGCACACACCTTCAACTAGGTGGAATTGACTTACATGAAAAGTGGCACGCCCATCGCATAAGTGCTTGACCAGATAACACACGTAGAAGTGTGTTTTTTTACGGATGTGCATGGCACTAAGGCGAAAATGGTATTTAATGCTCGATCGACCATGCAAAGCATATCCGATTGGCACGATACTTTGCACACACCTTCAACTAGTTGGAATTGACTTATATGCAAAGCTGCACGCGCATCCCATAAGTGCTTGATTGGATTACATACCTAGCAGCGTGTTTTTTGACGGATGTGCATGACACTAGAGCAAAAATAGTATTTAATGCTCGATCGACCATGCAAAGCATATCCGATGGGCACAAAACTTTTCGTACGCCTTAACCTAGGTGGTATTGAAATGTTCTCAATGAGGCACACCCATTCGATAAGTACTTGGTCAGATAACACACCTAATGGCGTGTTTTTTTGCGGATGTGCATATCATTAGGAAAAAAATGGTGTATAATGCGTGATCGACCATCCAAATCATATCCGATGGTGACAATACTTTGCACGCACCTCAATGTAGTTAAAACGGACTTGCGTGCAAAGTGGAGCCCCCATCTGATAAGTACTTATTTGAATAACACACCTATGGCCGTGTTTTTATATGGTTGTGCATGACACTAAGGCAAAAACGGTGTGTTATGCTTGATCGACAATGCAAAGCATATCCAATGAACACAATACTTTGCACACACCTTCAACTAGGTGTAATTGACTTACATGCAAAGTGGCACGCCCATCGCATAAGTGCTTGATCAGATAACACACCTAGCAGCGTGTTTTTTTACGGATGTGCATGGCACTAAGGCAAAAATGGTATTTAATGCTCGATCGACCATGCAAAGCATATCTGATGGGCACAACACTTTGCACACACCTTTAACTAGGTGGAATTGACTTACATGCAAAGTGGCATGCCCATCCCATAAGTGCTTGATTGGATAACATACCTATCAGCGTGTTTTTTTACGGATGTGCATGACACTAGAGCAAAAATAGTATTTAATGGTCGATCGACCATGCAAAGCATATCCGATGGGCACAATACTTTGTACACACCTTCAACTAGGTGGAATTGACTTACATGAAAAGTGGCACGCCCATCGCATAAGTGCTTGATCAGATAACACACGTAGAAGTGTGTTTTTTTATGGATGTGCATGGCACTAAGGAAA
Source organism: Dipteris shenzhenensis (assembly GCF_047967505.1). Lineage (NCBI taxonomy): Eukaryota > Viridiplantae > Streptophyta > Polypodiopsida > Gleicheniales > Dipteridaceae > Dipteris > Dipteris shenzhenensis. Next base: position 45,870,805 of record NC_141627.1, on the reverse strand, counting down.
AAATGGTATTTAATGCTCGATCGACCATGCAAAGCATATCCGATTGGCACGATACTTTGCACACACCTTCAACTAGGTGGAATTGACTTACATGCAAAGTGGCATTCCCATCGCATAAGTGCTTGATCGGATAACACACCTAGCAGCGTGTTTTTTTACGGATGTGCATGGCACTAAGGCAAAAATGGTATTTAATGCTCGATCGACCATGCAAAGCATATCCGATGGGCATAATACTTTACCTATACCTCAACTTAAGTCGTATTAAAATGTTGTCAAAGAGGCACACCCATCCGATAAGTACTTGGTCAGATAACATACCTAAGGGCGTGTTTTTTTGCGGATGTGCATACCACTAGGGAAAAAACGGTGTATAATGCGTGATCGACCATGCAAATCATATCCGATGGTGACAATACTTTGCACACACCTCAACCTAGTTCAAATAGACTTGCGTGCAAACTGGAGCCCCCATCCGATAAGTACTAGTTTGAATAACATACCTAGGACCGTGTTTTTTCATGGTTGTGCATGACACCAAGGCAAAAACGGTGTTTTATGCTTGATCAACAATGCAAAGCATATCCGATGGGCACAATACTTTGCACACACCTTCAACTAGCTGGATTTAACTTGCATGCAAAGTGGCACGCCCATCGCATAAGTGCTTGATCAGATAACACACCTAGCAGCGTGTTTTTTTACGGATGTGCATGGCACTAAGGCAAAAATGGTATTTAATGCTCGATCAACCATGCAAAGCATATCCGATGGGCACAATACTTTGCACACACCTTTAACTAGTTGGAATTGACTTACATGCAAAGTGTCACGCCCATCCCATAAGTGCTTGATTGGATAACATACCTATCAGCGTGTTTTTTTACGGATGTGCATGACACTAGAGCAAAAATAGTATTTAATGGTCGATCGACCATGCAAAGCATATCCGATGGGCACAATACTTTGCACACACCTTCAACTAGGTGGAATTGACTTACATGAAAAGTGGCATGCCCATCGCATAAGTGCTTGATCAGATAACACACGTAGAAGTGTGTTTTTTTACGGATGTGCATGGCACTAAGGCAAAACTGGTATTTAATGCTCGATCGACCATGCAAAGCATATCCCATTGGCACGATACTTTGCACACACCTTCAACTAGGTGGAATTGACTTACATGCAAAGTGGCATTCCCATCGCATAAGTTCTTGATCGGATAACACACCTAGCAGCGTGTTTTTTTACGGATGTGCATGGCACTAAGGCAAAAATGGTATTTAATGCTCGATCGACCATGCAAAGCATATCCGATGGGCATAATACTTTACCTATACCTCAACTTAGGTCGTATTAAAATGTTGTCAAAGAGGCACACCCATCCGATAAGTACTTGGTCAGATAACATACCTAAGGGCGTGTTTTTTTGCGGATGTGCATACCACTAGGGAAAAAACGGTGTATAATGCGTGATCGACCATGCAAATCATATCCGATGGTGACAATACTTTTCACACACATCAACCTAGTTGAAATAGACTTGCGTGCAAACTGGAGCCCCCATCCGATAAGTACTAGTTTGAATAACATACCTAGGACCGTGTTTTTTCATGGTTGTGCATGACACCAAGGCAAAAACAGTGTTTTATGCTTGATCGACAATGCAAATGGGCACAATACTTTGCACACACCTTCAACTAGGTGGATTTAACTTACATGCAAAGTGGCATGCCCATCGCATAAGTGCTTGATCAGATAACACACCTAGCAGCGTGTTTTTTTACGGATGTGCATGGCACTAAGGCAAAAATGGTATTTAATGCTCGATCGACCATGCAAAGCATATCCGATGGGCACGATACTTTGCACACACCTTCAAACTTGTGGAATAGACTTACATGCAAAGTGGCACGCCCATCCCATAAGTGCTTGATCGGATAACATACCTAGCAGCGTGTTTTTTTACAGATGTGCATGACACTAGAGCAAAAATAGTATTTAATGGTCGATCGACCATGCAAAGCATATCCGATGGGCACAATACTTTGCACACACCTTCAACTAGGTGGAATTGACTTACATGAAAAGTGGCACGTCCATCGCATAAGTGCTTGATCAGATAACACACGTAGAAGTGTGTTTTTTTACGGATGTGCATGGCACTAAGGCAAAACTGGTATTTAATGCTCGATCGACCATGCAAAGCATATCCGATTGGCACGATACTTTGCACACACCTTCAACTAGGTGGAATTGACTTATATGCAAAGCGGCACGCGCATCCCATAAGTGCTTGATTGGATTACATACCTAGCAGCGTGTTTTTTGACGGATGTGCATGACACTAGAGCAAAAATAGTATTTAATGCTCGATCGACCATGCAAAGCATATCCGATGGGCACAAAACTTTTCGTACGCCTTAACCTAGGTGGTATTGAAATGTTCTCAATGAGGCACACCCATTCGATAAGTACTTGGTCAGATAACACACCTAATGGCGTGTTTTTTTGCGGATGTGCATATCATTAGGAAAAAAATGGTGTATAATGCGTGATCGACCATGCAAATCATATCCGATGGTGACAATACTTTTCACGCACCTCAATGTAGTTAAAACGGACTTGCGTGCAAAGTGGAGCCGCTTGATCGACAATGCAAAGCATATCCGATGAACACAATACTTTGCACACACCTTCAACTAGGTGGATTTAACTTACATGCAAAGTGGCACGCCTATCGCATAAGTGCTTGATCAGATAACACATCTAGCAGCGTGTTTTTTTACGGATGTGTATGGCACTAAGGCAAAAATGGTATTTAATGCTCGATCGACCATGCAAAGCATATCCGATGGGCACAATACTTTGCACACACCTTTAACTAGGTGGAATTGACTTACATGCAAAGTGGCACGCCCATCCCATAAGTGCTTGATTGGATAACATACCTATCAACGTGTTTTTTTACGGATGTGCATGACACTAGAGCAAAAATAGTATTTAATGGTCGATCGACCATGCAAAGCATATCCGATGGGCAGAATACTTTGCACACACCTTCAACTAGGTGGAATTGACTTACATGAAAAGTGGCACGCCCATCGCATAAGTGCTTGATCAGATAACACACGTAGAAGTGTGTTTTTTTATGGATGTGCATGGCACTAAGGCAAAAATGGTATTTAATGCTCGATCGACCATGCAAAGCATATCCGATTGGCACGATACTTTGCACACACCTTCAACTAGGTGGAATTGACTTACATGCAAAGTGGCATTCCCATCGCATAAGTGCTTGATTGGATAACACACCTAGCAGCGTGTTTTTTTACGGATGTGCATGGCACTAAGGCAAAAATGGTATTTAATGCTCGATCGACCATGCAAAGCATATCCGATGGGCACGATACTTTGCACACGCCTTCAAACTTGTGGAATAGACTTACATGCAAAGTGGCACGCCCATCCCATAAGTGCTTGATCGGATAACATACCTAGCAGCGTGTTTTTTGACGGATGTGCATGACACTAGAGTAAAAAAAGTATTTAATGCTCGATCGACCATGCAAATGATATCCGATGGGCACAAAACTTTTTGTACGCCTCAACCTAGGTGGTATTGAAATGTTCTCAATGAGGCACACCCATCTGATAAGTACTTGGTCAAATAACACACCTAATGGCGTGTTTTTTTGCGGATGTGCATATCATTAGGAAAAAAATGGTGTATAATGCGTGATCGACCATGCAAATCATATACGATGGTGACAATACGTTGCATGCACCTCAACGTAGTTGAAAAAAACTTGTGTGCAAAGTGGATCCCCCATCTGATAAGTACTTATTTGAATATCACACCTATGGCTATGTTTTTATATGGTTGTGCATGACACTAAGGCAGAAACGGTGTGTTATGCTTGATCGACAATACAAAGCATATCCGATGAACAAAATACTTTGCACACACCTTCAACTAGGTGTAATTGACTTATATGCAAAGTGGCACGCCCATCGCATAAGTGCTTGATCGGATAACACACCTAGCAGCGTGTTTTTTTACGGATGTGCATGGCACTAAGGCAAAAATGGTATTTAATGCTCGATCGACCATGCAAAGCATATCCGATGGGCACGATACTTTGCACACACCTTCAAAATTGTGGAATAGACTTACATGCAAAGTGGCACGCCCATCCCATAAGTGCTTGATCGGATAACATACCTAGCAGCGTGTTTTTTGACGGATGTGCATGGCACTAAGGCAAAAATGGTATTTAATGCTCGATCGACCATGCAAAGCATATCCGATGGGCATAATACTTTTCTTATACCTCAACCTAGGTGGTATTAAAATGTTGTCAAAGAGGTACACCCATCCGATAAGTACTTGGTCAGATAACATACCTAAGGGCGTGTTTTTTTGCGGATGTGCATACCACTAGGGAAAAAACGGTGTATAATGCGTGATCGACCATGCAAATCATATCCGATGGTGACAATACTTTGCACACACCTCAACCTAGTTGAAACAGACTTGCGTGCAAACTGGAGCCCCCATCCGATAAGTACTAGTCTGAATAACACATCTAGGACTGCGTTTTTTGACGAATGTGCATGACACTAAGACAAAAACGGTGTTTTATGCTTGATCGACAATGCAAAGCATATCCGATGGGCACAATACTTTGCACACACCTTCAACTAGGTAGAATCAACTTGCATGCAAAGTGGCACGCCCATCCCATAAGTGCTTGATCATATAACATACCTAGCAACGTGTTTTTTGACGGATGTGCATGACACTAGAGTAAAAATAGTATTTAATGCTCGATTGACCATGCAAAGGATATCCAATGGGCACAAAACTTTTTTTACACCTCAACCTAGGTGGTATTGAAATGTTCTCAATGAGGCACACCCATCCGATAAGTACTTGGTCAGATAACACACCTAATGGCGTGTTTTTGTGCGAATGTGCATATCATTAGGGAAAAAATGGTGTATAATGCGTGATCGACCATGCAAATCATATTCGATGGTGACAATACTTTGTATGCACCTCAACTTAGTTAAAACGGACTTGCGTGCAAAGTGGAGCCCCCATCTGATAAGTACTTATTTGAATAACACACCTATGGCCGTGTTTTTATATGGTTGTGCATGACAGTAAGGCAGAAACAGTGTGTTATGCTTGATCGACAATGCAAAGCATATTGGATGGGCACAATACTTTGCACACACCTTCAACTAGGTGGAATTGACTTACATGCAAAGTGGCATTCCCATCGCATAAGTACTTGATCGGATAACACACCTAGCAGCGTGTTTTTTTTATGGATGTGCATGACAGGAGCAAAAATAGTATTTAATGCTCGATGGACCATGCAAAGCATATCCGATAGGCACAACACTTTTTGTACACCTCAACTAGGTGGAATTGACTTACATGCAAAGTGGCACCCGCATCCCATTAGTGCTTGATTGGATAACGTACCTAGTAGGCTCATGTTTTTTTACGGATGTGCATGACACTAGAGCAAAAATAGTATTTAATGCTTGATTGACCATGCAAAGGATAACTTGGCATGTCCATCTGATGAGTACTTGATCGGATAACTTCTCCCACTAATAAATTAAGTACTAATTAAAAATTATAATAAATAAGTAGATTATTAAAAAGAGACTAATATTTATGTAATTGTTGCCACTGCAGCTTGCTTGCGAATTGCTTGCGAAGGACTCTCACAAAGGAGATGGCTATAGATTTTGTTCCAGGGATGGATGTGATTTTATGTAGCAAAAGAGAAGTAGTTGCATTTGCTACAATCCATGATAGTGATCCCAATTCACTTTGCCACTTTCGAAGACTTGGCGAAGATAAGGTAGCAGTTACTGTATCAAAGATTCTTAGCGCACATGTTGAGCTAAAGTATAAATGTGGAGATATGGAAACACTTGGAGATGTTATGCCCTACAATACATCCAACAAATCATTTATAGCATGGGACAAAAGATGAGACTTATGCAACAGACATTATCAAGAATACAAAGTGCACCACCTTGGATTTTACTATAGGGGACATTTTACAAATGAGATCATTTGCAAATAAGATTGTAGCAGAAGGTGAAGTATTGGGATTTGAACAAGTGGAGCAATGGTCATTTGCGCAGATGAGGATTCTAAAAGTCACTGATGATGGTATGGTTGATAACATAACATCCTTATGTGATCCCTACTATGAGGTAGGCAAGAATATGAGATGGAGCATGCAATTTTTAAACATGAGAAAGAGGCACGTGGTTTTCAATGATAAAGACAACGTATACTACAATATCAAAGGACCTAAAAAGCGTGCCCATGTGCCAGGCTCTATCACTTCAAATGTGGATGATTTCAATATACTCAATTATAGAAGTGACATCTTATCTGGAGTGGATGAGTTCATTGGTTCCAAGAAACAAAATGATTTTAGAAGCGAAGCCTTATCAGGGGTGGATGAATTCTTGCACAGTGAGAAGGGCAAAGGTTTCAATAGCGATGTCTTGTCAAGTGTGGATGAGTTCATGCATATTAACAAACCTAGTGTCAATCAAGGTTGTGGATTTGTGAAAGCCATGCAAGATGTCCCAATGAGTGATGTTCTCTCAGGAGTGGAAGAGTTTCAAGGTTCTCAATACTCTCGTAGAATATTGAATTCATTGAATGGTCCTAAGAGTATGTTAAAAACGAGGATGAGATCAACAGAGGATTATTCAATATTTAACTTTGATTGTGATATGAACAAGGATGCAACGACCAATCATGGATGCTTGGTTACAAACAAATGTGAGGAGAAGAAGTGCATAAATACAGATAACAATGTGCACGAGGAACGAAAACGGTCATACATATGCATGAAGAGAAAGAGAATCCAGGCAGATCCACAAAAGCAACCAAAGAGGAAGAGAGTAATGAAGGAGGAGAACATGTTAAATGCATTGGGATATCTATGTTGCAAGCGAAGATGTATGCGCTTCATTGATCTTGCAGACATCAGGGAATGTAGAGGACACGTGTGGCAAAGAAGGGGAAGCGAAAGAAATGAATACCTTCTCACAAGTCTCTCTTGCTTTCTTCAGAATGGCAATAAAAGGCTAAGTTCAAGACAAAAGGTAAAACCTCTCGTAAATGGAAAAAGGATTTGCAATAAGGCATATCGCAATATTACTGGATTATCCCATGGTACATATTGGGATTTAGTCACCAAGGCAAAAGGCGGCAACAAATTTAGCATTCACGGTAATAGAGGAAGGTCCAAATCAAGAATCTCAACTGTCAGGGCAGCAGCAATTTTGCAAGACTTCATACATGAAAATGCTTTGCCTCAACCCCATATATCTACCAAACTCCCTAACGGTGACGTGATCACTGAAATGCACCTTCCAATGGGCTTGACAAAGCTCGAAGTATTTGACTCTATTGCAGAAAAGCAAAGGCAAAGACGGGATGCCGTAGCTTCTTCTCATACTTTGTATACTCTTTGGAAGAAGAACTTTGGATATGTTAAAATCCCAAGGAGGCAAAAAATGTCAAAGTGCAATGTTTGTGATGATTTAAAGCGAGCGATTGAGAGTGCAACATGTCCAAATCAAAGGGAATTATACAAAAAAAACCAAAAATCTCATCATGACCTTATTCGACATTCCAGACAAAAATATGCATTTTGGAAGGAGCAAGCTATTTCGCATCCTGATGACTACATGTGACTTATTGTAGATGGCATGGATCAGAATACAACAACATTGCCTCGTTTTGTTGCCACTCCACCTAAATTACAAGGAAAGCACTTTCTAAAGACACATCTATGTGGAGTGTTAGTGCATGGAATTAAGTTCTTTGCAGATATATGGATTGATTCCTTGCATCTACATGATAGCAATCAAGTTGTAACATCTATTATGAAGGCAATTCGCAATGTACATGCAGAAAAAGGTCGTCTGCCACTGACTTTGAGAATACAAGCTGATAATTGCGGGCGAGAAAATAAGAATGTACTCATGTTTGCATTCTGCTCCATGCTAGTTGCTCATCGAATCTTCAATGAGGTCGAATGTGGATTTTTGTATGTTGGGCATACACATGAGGATATCGATCAGGTTTTTAGCACAGTCTCAAGGGAGCTTAAATGCAAGGAAGTGGAGACAATAGATGACTTGGTAAGAAGATGTGGCAGGCAAGTTGGTGGTCGTAAGGAAAGTACAGTATGTGAGAGGCTCGAAAGAATGTATGATTGGAAGAGCTTCATTCTACCTTTCATACAAACGGGTGGTGATGCATTGACAGGTCATACCAATCCACACTACTTTCGTTTTTTTTTAAAAGATGAAAAACCCGTAATGCAATGGCAACAGTATTCTCATGATACAAAATGGGAACCTGAAGAACCTTACAGTCTCTTAACTTCAATTCCCAGCAAGGAAAGGTATCCAACATGGGCTCCTATACAAGAATTTAATGAGAGGTCTAATTGTGAAATAGATGGATTAAAAGCATTTATTACATACAAAGAGGAAATGCTCCGGAGATATCCTGATTCGAAGCCTACTTGGAGAGAACACACTACCACTGTAATTAACAAGACACGAAATTTAATAAAGGACCTTGAGAGAATGCGAGGCTCAAAGGATGTCAAGGAAGAATGCAATATGTTTTGGCCAAATGTTCATAACGATTTGCGCCCACAGCTCCAGTCTTTGAAAATGATTTTGTATCATTACTCCCACGTCCATATTGTGGACCGAAGAAGAGAGAGTTTATGCCACAAGTAGATATAGAGGTCGATTGTTTTGTTGTGGTTCAGCCATCGGATGATGAATATGAGAATGTGAAGTTTTGGGTTGCAAAAGTAGTTGATGTGCAAAGAGATGACCAAGGGAGAGCTACAACATTTACAGCGGTATGGTATGAGCCAAAGGGTAGGAAGAAGAATATGGATAACAACACATTATATACTAATTGTATAATGAAGGAGTGGGTCCCAAATGATGAAGCAGTCTCTCAAGTTTCGACGGAGACAATCATAGTGTCTTGGCATTCAAGGGCAAAGAAATCAAAGAAGCACATGGGATATGAGGTAGAAGGAAAAATAAAAATACCACAGCAAACTATTTTGCATATACATGAATTTTTAAGGATGCTCGCCATGGAGGAAGTAGAAGGAGACAGCGCAAATGAAGAATGTCCATGATTAAAGCTTTGTATTGAAGTCCATTGATTCAGAAGGATTTTATTTGGGTACTAGGCAAGGAACCAATCCAAGACAATTATAATCAGAGTCATCACCTCGTATGTCAAATGAGAGTCAAAATATGCACTGGATGTCACCCAAGGGTCAAGGCTTGCCAAGACAATAGGGAGTTAATGCAGATGGCACCTGGCAAGGGACTATCACATTGAGCAATAAGACAATGGGGAGTCAATGCACCCAAGGGGCAAGGCTTGGCAAGATAACTTGTGGCAGTTAATGCAGATGGCACCTGTATTTTGCACTGGATGTCACCCAAGGGTCAAGGCTTGGCAAGACAACAGGGAGTTAATGCAGATGGCACCTGGCAAGGGACTATCGTATTGAGCAATAAGACAATGGGGGGTCAATGCACCCAAGGGGCAAGGCTTGGCAAGACAAGCCTAGGTCAAATTATGCAGATGGCAACTGGCAAGGGACTGCTGTCGTGACATTGAGCAATAAGACAATGGGGTGTCAAATTATGCAGATGGCACGAATTGAGGCTCTTTAAGAGCAACAATTTAAATTGTAAACATATGTTCAATCTATATCATTTTGGATATAAAGACTCTAGCTAAGAGCAACGTCTCTCAATGTAATCATATACATAAAGCTACAATTGCTATTATCCCTCTTTGGTCTTATGGCATCATGTCTTCTTTCTATTTATTAAAAGTTTTGTTAAATTTTGTGCATATTGCCGAGTGACAATGTTATTTTCATGAAATATTTAAGTCTCCTTTCATGGATTTATAAATTTATCACGTCAACGAAAAACGTCAAGGAAAAATATTAAAAATAATTAAATTAACAAATAACTTAGATATAGCTAGAATTTCTAATATAGGATTATTTCAAATTCTTGCATGTTGGTGCAAAAGTATAGATTGAAAAAACAATATTTGTATGTGAATATGATAGAGCCACAAAGTGAACTTTTGATTTGGGAAGGAAAAACATCAAGGAAAAATATTAAAAATAATTAAATTAACAAATAACTTAGATATAGCTAGAATTTCTAATATAGGATTATTTCAAATTCTTGCATGTTGGTGCAAAAGTATAGATTGAAAAAACAATATTTTTATGTGAATATGACAGTGCCACAAAGTGAACTTTTGATTTGGGAAGAAACTTTTTAGAAAGTAAAATTTTGATTTGGAAAGGATATTTTCATAAAGTAAAGTTTTCATTTGGGAAGGATTTTTGGGCTTCGTCCAAAAACAACACAAAAAGTCCAAAATTAATGAAATAGGTGTTTCGTATCTTTTAGAAAGAGCTTTACATGCTCTTTAAGCCATTGCCATGAAAACTGATGATCCGATGGATTTGGATTTGGATACTGGATGTGCAAGCAAGTTTCGATGTAATTCATGAGGCTTATATCTTGATTGCAAAATTTTATAAAACAATTTTGATACGTCAAATGTATCAGATTGTTTAAGTGTGTGCGAAATCTCTTGCTGGTAGCAACAGTACCGAGATCCACCTCCCCACCTCAGAGTGTATAATAATATCGACCCTGCCCATCCGACGGCGTTGGTCTATCTATGTCCTCATCCTTTGCAACATGAGTGGAAAGTGGTGAAACATGAGGAGAGTCAACATCCCCTCCACCAAAGTAGCAATATCAACTCGAGCTGCATGACCATTTGCTACCACTGCCTGAAGATCGATGAAAGACGACCCTCTGAAGAGTCTCCACATGCATGAGAAGGTCGATGCGAGGAAAGTGGAGAGGGATCTTGTGAGGGCAACAGAGAGGGCCGATGCGCAGGAAACGGGGAGGGACCGGTGATAACAACGAAGAGAGTCATTATGAGGGGACTGTAAAAGGCGGTGCCATAGGTGACACACTCTGAACCAATGGCGTATATGGAGATGTGAAATAAATTCCATAGACACTGGGCTATTCGGGCCTATATCGCTCAAATAGCGAGGCCGCCATAAGCTGTTCAAACTCTGCCCGTGCATGTAGAGCAGCAGCCTAGATATCAAATGGTCTAGCCATGCCTAAGTAGCTAGATCTTAGCTGGAAGAAGTGGGCATCATATGCAGCTTGAGCCTCCGCATATGATAGCCCATCGGCTATAAAATCACTAATACTACGAAAATGATTCGAAGAAGATGAAGGCATAATATAAAATTTTTTTAAAAAGAATATTTTAATAATCTTCTTATGTTCTCTCTGTCTCTATCTCTGTCTCTGTCTCTCTCTTTCTCTTTCAAGCTAATTTCTAAAACAAGAGCGTAACTACTACTCCAATATGCACATTGAAATGCACATTGAAGAGGGAGAGTGAGAAGAAGAGAAAGAACAAGCAGATGATGCAATGTACAATTTGCATTTTGGAGTGCACATTGGAATGCACTAAGCATTCCAATGTGCACTCCAAGATGCACATTGGAGTGCACATTGAGAGGGCCTAACTAGCATTTCAATGTGCACTTTGGAGTGCACATTGAAGAGGGAAAGATAGAGGGATTAAAAAAAAAGCACATTGGAATTCACTAGGCATTCCAATGCGCATTCCAAAGTGTACAATGGAGTGCACATTGAGAGGAATCAATGAGCATGTCAATGTGCACTTTGGAGTGTCCATTGAAGAGAGGAAGAGAGGGGGGGAAGAAATAAGCATATTGGAATGTACTAAGCATTCCAAAGTGCACTCCAAAGTGCACATTGGGGTGCACATTGAGAGGGATCAATGTGCATTTCAATGTCCACTTTGGAGTGCAAATTGAAAAGATAAAGAGAGAGGAGGGGAGAAAAGAAGGACATTAGAATGCGCTAAGCATTCCAATGTACACATTGAAAAGAGAAAGAGAGAGGGAGGGAGGAAAGAAGCACATTGGAATGCACTAAGCATTCCAATGTGCACTCCAAAGTGCACATTGAGAGGGATCAATGTGCACTTTGGACTGCACATTGAAGAGATGAGAGGGACGAATGAAAGAAGCACATCGGAATGCACTAAGCATTCCAATGTGCACTCCAAACTGCACATTGGAGTGCACATTGAGAGGGATCAATGTGCATTTCATTGTGCACTTTGGAGTACACATTGAAGAGCGAAAGAGAGAGTAGGGAGAAAATAAGTACATTGGAATACACTAAGCATTGCAATGTGCACTCCAAAGTGCACATCGAAGTGCACATTGGAAGGGATCATTGTTCATTTTTCAATGTGCAATTTGGAGTGCACATTAAAGAGAGGAAGAGAGAGGAGAGGAAGAAATAAGAACATTGGAATACACTAAGCATTCCAATGTGAACTCCAAAGTGCACATTGAGAGGGATCAATGTGCATTTCAATGTGCACTTTGCAGTGCACATTGAAGAGGGAAAGAGAGAGGGGAGAAAAAAGAAGCACATTGGAATGCATTAAGCATTCCAATGCGCACATTGAAGAGAGGAAGAGAGAGAGGGGGAGGAAAAAAGCACATTGGAATGCACTAAGCATTCTAATGTGCACTCCAAAGTGCACATTGAGAGGGTGTGCACTTTGGACTGCACATTGAAGAGATGAGAGGGACGAATGAAAGAAGCACATTGGAATGTACTAAGCATTCTAATGTGCACTCCAAATTGCACTTTGGAGTGCACATTGAGAGTAATCAATGTGCATTTCAGTGTGCACTTTGGAGTACACATTGAAGAGGAAAAGAGAGAGGGGAGAAGAAATAAGTACATTGGAATGCACTAAGCATTGCAATGTGCACTCCAAAGTGCACATTAAAGTGTATATTGGAAGGGATCATTGTTCATTTCAATGTGCACGTTGAAGAGAGGAAGAGAGAGGAGAGGAGAAAATAAGAACATTGGAATGCACTAAGCATTCCAATGTGCACTCCAAAGTGCACATTGGAGTGCACATTGAGAGGGATCGATATGCATTTCAATGTGCACTTTGGAGTGCACATTGAAGAGGGAAAGAGAGAGGGGGAGAAAAGAAGCACATTGGAATACACTAAGCATTCCAATGTACACTTTCATGCATGCCAATGTACACTCCAAAGTGCACATTGAGAGGGATCAATGTGCATTTCAATGTGCACTTTGAAGTGCACATTGAAGAGGGGAAGTGAAAAGGAGGGAGGGAAGAAACACATTGGAGTGCACTAAGTAGTGCACATTGAGAGGGATCAATGTGCACTTTGGAGTGCACATTGAAGAGGGAAAGAGAGAGGGGGAGACGAAAGAAGCACATTGGAGCATTCCAATATACAATGTGCACTCTAAGATGCATATTGGAGAGGGATCAATCTACCTTTCAATGTGCACTTTGGAGTGCACATTGAAGAGAGAAAGAGAGAGGGGGAGAGAGAAGCACATTGGAGGAGCTTATTTTAATATGAAGAGTTTTTTTTTGTAAATATAAAAAGCCTATTTTATTTTTGTATTAGTGAACCTATTTTATAAATATGAAACCTAGTGTATATGTGTGTGAACCCTAGGTGTGCGAAATCCTATGTGAGGGGGGAATCCTATGTGAAAGAGGAATCCTAAGTGAGAGAATCCTAAGAGGGGAGAATCTTATGTCTAAAAGAGATCCTATGTGAGTGTCTCTCTTCTATAAAAGAGAGGCATAATTTCACTTAAGCTCTCTCTATCTCTCATCTAAGCTCTTTAACCTCACTAATCTCTCTACTTCTCTCATCAAAGCTCTCTAATATCTCACTAATTCTCAACCAGCATTGTTGCAATCATCTATTGGAGCCTAAGTGAAGTCTATTGGGGGTGTCTTCAACTTGTTTTTACTCAGTTTCACATATCGAAGTAAGTACTCTCACATTTCTTAGTATGAAAGAAAGAGGAAGAGAGAGAAAAAGAGGGCTCAATGGCTCAATGTGCACATTGAGTGTATATGCGCACATTAATGTGCACACCCAATGTGCACATTGAGTGTGTATGTGCACATATACACTCAATGTGGCACTTGGAGTGCACATTAATGTGCACATACACACTCAATGTGCTCATTAGAGTGCACATTGAGAGGAGGAGATGAAAGGGGAGAGGATCAATGTGCACATTGATTGAGAGAGAGAGAGTGCTAAACACACTCAATGGGCACATTTAGTGTGTATGTGCACAATAATGTGCACATTGGAGTGCACATTGAGAGGGGAAAGGGAGGAAGAGGGAGAGAAAAAGGGATCAACCACACAATGTGCACACCCAATGGACACAATTAGTGTGTATGTGCACATACACACTCAATGTGCACATTGGAGGGCACATCAAGAGGGGGAGAGGAAGGGAGAGAGGAGTCAATGTGCCCAATGAATACATTGATTGAGAGAGAAAGAGTGTTAAACACACTCAATGGGCACATTGGGTGTGTATGTGCACTCGAATGTGCACATGCACACCCAATATGCACATTGGAGTGCACATTGAGGTAGAGAAAGAGAGGGGGACAGGGATTATTGAAATGCATATTGCACATTGGAATGCATGAAGCATTCCAATGTGTACATTAAGTTCACATTGGAATGCTTCATGCATTCCAATGTGTAATGTGTTTATTAGAGTGCACATTGGAATGCATTGAGCATTCCAATGTACACTCTAAAATGCACATTAATGAGTGTGTATGTGTGTGTGCAATGCATATGTCTGCATGCAAGATTCACATTGAGGTAAAGAAAAAGAGAGGGAGAGGGATTATTCAAGTGCACATTGAACATTGGAATGCATGAAGCATTCCAATGTGTACATTAAGTGCATATTGGAATGTTTCTTGCATTCCAATGTATAATGTGCATCTTGGAGTGCACATTGGAATACATTAAGTATTCCAATGTGCACTCTAGAATGCACATTAATGAGTGTGTATGTGTGTGTGCATGCAAGATGCACATTAGGTGTATGCATGCAACAGATTAGGTGTGTGCATATGCACATTAGAATGTATCAAGCATTCCAATGTGCACTTAATAGTGCACATTGGAATGTTGGATGTATTCCAATGTGCAATGCATGTGTGTATGTGTGTGTGCATGCAATATGCACATCAAATGTGTGTATGTGTGTGTGGATGCAAAATGCACATTAGGTGTGTGTATGTGTGTTTATGATGCATGTGTGTGCATGTGCATGTGTGTTTGTGTGTGCATGTGTGTTTTTGTGTGCATGCATGTGTGTGTGCACATGCATATGTGTGTGTATGTGCATGTGTGTGTGTGTGTGTGCATAGAAGGGGGAGAGGGCACTTACATTGCTTCTCGGAGCTTGGGGATGGTGCTTGATGATGAGCATGTGGAGGGAAGAGAGAGAGAAAAAGAAAGAGAGAGAGAGAGAGAGAGAGAGAGAGAGAGAGAGAGAGAGAGAGAAGGAGAGAGAGGGAGAGAGAGAGAGCGGGAGGGGAGTGTAGCTATGGAGGAGGATAAATCTTCTTTTTCATGGGCTACTATCTACTGTGCCAAAACTTGGAAGAAGAGGGGCAAAAGGCGGTCGCCCGTCTCTGCCCCTCTTCTTTTATATATAAAAAATTTTAAAATTCATTTTACTGTGGATATTACTACACTCTTTATCGTGAAGATTACTGCATATATTACTGCGTATATACTCACTTTGTGTGCGTACCCGGATTTTGCTCTTGACATATCCACTTTTGGTTTGGCATGCATGATTCTTACTTACAAAGTGTATATAGAGCATAAAATTGTAATATTGTATGTACACTAAGAGATTCTTTGAAGATTTTCACATATTTTTAGAAATCAAATATTATTTTTAAACTAAATATTGAGATGATCGTTTTTAAAAAAAAATCAAGATATCGATGTTATTTTTTTTCACAATTATTTAAAAATTGTTTTGACCCTTGTTCATGTGTGCAGAATGAATGGGACAATGAGGGACCGCGGATGGGCCCAAAATGCAACCGATGGTTTATTGATCACTTGTCTTGCTCCTACATGAGGTGCAAAAGAGATATCGCATGTCTTCAACGCGTGTGTTTGGTACACGTTGAAGATTGGGACTTATGAGAGGATCCACGAAAGTATGCACAAGAAGAGATGATGGATCCACGGACGCTGGTGGACATTGACATTGCTCCACATTGGAGTGTCATTAGCAGCGAAGCACAGAGGAGAAGGAAGGAGCAGTTATGGCAAGAGGCCGTCATAGGGGTTTCAATCCCACCCTTCCCCCCACCCCCTCGCGAGGTTGGCACATCAAGAGTGGTGTATGATGGAGGTGCATCCGTCGATGTTCCATCCCATGTGAGAGTTGATGACACCATTTTCCATGAAATAGTAGAGGATTTACTCATCAATGAAGCCAATAATGATTGAGAGGATGATTGCACATACGAGGCGGCTAGGCAATCTTCAAAGGAGTCCTTGCTTGAAGCAGCCCGCAAACCGATGTATGAGGAAAGCACTTACTCTATTCTGCGAGCCTCCCTCGAGATCTTGAATCTTCAGGCGATGTTTGGATGGAGTAGTGCAAGTGTCAATGCACTTCTTAGGTGAGTATGCAAATATGTTTTAATATCGTTAACACTACGTATTATGCTTAGTTCCTAATATCACTTTTTTATGATTTTTTTGGTGTTTTAGATTGCTAAGAAAGTTGTTACTAGTGGGTAATCAACTACCTGATAGCCGTCAGAGTGCTCAAGATATTGTGACAAGCTTGGGGATGGATTATGCACGCATACATGCCTGTGTCAATGATTATGTGCTCTTTCGTGGTGAGTATGCCTACACAGAGCCATGTCCTAGATGTGGTGAGAAGAGGTATAAAGATGGCATGCAAACCACCACAGTGCCTCGCAAGTTCTTGAGACATTTTTTACTTATCCCTCGTGTTCCTAGCATATATTTAAGGAGCACAGGGAGCAGCACGCTAATTGCATGGCATGCATCAAACCGTAGTACGGATTGAGTCATGAGAGTGCTAGTGATGAATACACCAGCATGGGGTCACATTGAAGATACATGACCGAAATTTAGGATGGAGCCTTGACACTTGAGGCTTGGTTTGGCTACTGATGGAGTGAACCCCTTCAGCAAACACTCCAGTACTTGGAGTACTTGGCTGGTTGTGCTTGTAAACTACAACATTCCACCATGGGAGACAACCAAAAAAGGCAACATCTTTCTCTCTCTTCTCATCCCAAGCAAGCAAAATGTTAAAAACATAGATGTTTATCTAGAGCCTCTTATCGAGGAGCTCCAGGAGTTGTGGAAAGGCATCGAGGTGATGGATGTTTCTACGCCCTCTCGAGATCGGGGTGCTTTGGTAAAGGGCATCCTCTTGTGGACAATGCATGACTTTCCAAGATTTGGAGAGATCTCTGGTATGCTCATATCCTATCTTTAGCTATTATGTGGGTGAAAGCATGGTACGGTGTACCCATTTAGTAGTGTATTTGGCCAAAAACTGAGCGATACTATTCATACTTATTATACTAATTTTGGTAGTAATGAAATGAAAATTTAAAATTCTAAAAATAAAGATAGTCCCACAATTCAAAAAATTGGTACAGTTTGTTTATTTTCTTTGAAAGTTTGGATGCTGACCGGTTTACCTTTCCTGTATCCCGCCTGGTCTCTCTCTCTCTCTCTCTCTCTATACCTCGTATGTTCTCTTGGTTTACCTTTCGTATATCCCGCCTGTTCTCTCTCTCTGTGTATCCCGCCTATTCTCTCTCTCTATGTACCCCGCCTGTTCTCTTTCTCTGTGTATCCCACCTATTCTCTCGGTTTACCTTTCCTATAACCTACCTGTTCTCTCTCTTCATTTCCCTTTGTCTCTGCCTTGTTATGATCTAAAGATGGACTGAGCCATGTGTCTCTGTGGGATCATTAGGTGGATATTCAAAGTGAAAGGAGCAAGTGGGGTCTTGCTTTGTCTATAGTGTGCTAATTTTTGAACAGTACTAGCAGTTTTAATGAAGAAGGACGGTCACAAATTCTTAGTAGGATTTTAAAACATCTGAAACTACAAGCAATTATGAAGAAGACAATGTTTCCAAACCAAACAATTTTGGAGGCAATTGTAAAGAACATCAAGACATCACTACGCATGGTCAAAGGCATAAAAAGTGCAAATAAGCTAGCTGCAAAGAGAGTAGCACTTCACATGGTTGCTAACTATGCAGGAAAACAGCAATACAGTGATAGGAAAGTTGCTAAAACCCTTGGTGTCCAACCAAGAAATTTGAAAAAACATCGTGTTGATATACAAGCTAAAACGTTCAAATGGGTGGGAGAAGGACACAAATGTAGGGCTGATTGTCTAAGTGAAGAGGTTGTTCATGCTGTTATTCAATTTTGGACAAGCAACACAAGGGTGTCTCCAAACAAGAAGGATGTTTGTAGGCAGCGGATAAGTCGAAAAAACTACAGATTTCATCCCTCCCATTACTTGGAACTTACCGAGGTATATCTACATCAAATGCTTCTACCTTAAGCATGATTCAAAGTGCCTTTACCTTTTTTTTTTAATGAGCTGTTTCATTTGTGAATATTGTCATAACTAGAATAAAACTAGAATGCACATCTAAACTTCTTCACTCAAGCCCTTAAATTTCATCTATGAATATTCTTATGTAAATCCATAAGCAGCTACACTCTACTAAATTACCAAATCCAACCTCTCAAGCAGTACCACCAACCTCTTTAATTTTTTCTTTGGATCAAATGAAGATTATTATTATGATTAGTCTAATAGCACTGTTAGTACTAGCAATATCACCATTATAATCACTGTTAATAGTATCGGAGTTCATACTTACTAATTCTTCATTTTGTACTTTTTGTTCTGCTGATGCAGGTAGAATTCTTCATGAACTTCAAAGAGCAACATCCCTCAATTGACATTGGATTTCGTGCTTTTCAAAGCCCAAAGCCTTCTTTTGTTAGAAAGCTTAAGGAGAGAAACACATGCTATTGTGTTTACCATACAAGAATCGACTTAATGCAGCTTGCTGTGAATTCCTTAAGGATCGACACAAAATCAATACATGAAAATGCATGTGATTGCTTGTGTATGATTTGTAGGCCAAATGAGGAGGAAAAGTGTAGTGCCTATACAGCCACCTTTTCTTCAATGTCAAAATTGTGGAGGTTGGCTGTATGCCCAAAGGAAGAGTCAGTTGTGTGGCACAAGCTTGCATGCTTATTGTGAATGTGTAAGCAGTGTCTGAAACCTTTATTTTGTCCTCGTGAGCTTGATGTAGCAAATCAAGAAGTGGTAAAGTGAAAAACTTTTGAGTATGTCACAGAGGACATAGGAAGAAGTCGAATGAGGAAGCGCATAAAACAAGTATACAAAGAGACACCTGTGAAATCCGATTTTTACAGCATTTGAATGTGTTCATCCCTCATAACTTTTGAAGTTATTGGAAAAATTCTCAATTCAAAGAATGCTTGAAGAATTTGCTAGATGATGTGGTGATGTCTGTTGTCGACTTTGCTGAGAATTATACCTTTAAGGTGCAGAACGAAATCCAGTCCATGCATTGGTATAATGACCAGTGTACAATAATGGTACATATTTGCTATTAGAAGGAGGATGGAAATTTTAAGAAGGAATCTATCTTTTATATTTCAGATGACAAACAACATGGCACTTTGTTCATTCAACATTGTTTTAAGATTCATTATGAACGTCTTGTGTCTCAAGGATTGAAGTTTAAAAGGCACTGGGTTTAGTCGAATGGAGCAACATCTCAATTTAAGGCAACACGACTATTTTACTTTATTGCAAGGTGAGGTTATGCAAAATTCTTGCAAACCCCTTATTTTTTGTGCTCTCTTAGCCTTGTATTAGTAATATTTGTTACTCCTTGTTAGTACTCTGCATTATCACTCAATGTGAGTATTGTGTGACTATTCATTTAGTACTATTTAAATTACATTCAAGACTATTTAAGTACTATGTTAGTCTTGCATGAGTATATTTGCACGATTAATTCTCTTTGTTAGTCATGTAGGAAGTACTATCTAGGTTAGTACTCTTCTAAGCTAGATATAAATCTTCTCTATGAGTACTATGTATTTCAAAACTCTTCTATGTTGATACTATGCGTTAGTAGTTTTCTATGTCCGTATTGTTCTATTCTAGTACTGTATCATACCTAGTACGCTATGTTAGTACGCTATGTTAGTACTCCCTAGTAGTCTGTGATAGTATTATGTTCACACTATGTATTAGTACTCTTTTGTGCTAGTACACATACATTTCAGTACTCTATCCTAAAGCTCAAATATACTCTATCCTAAAGCTCTATTTGAGTACTATATATTAGTAGTCTTCTTTGTTAGTACTCATCCATTTTAGTAGTCTATCCTAGAATTCTATTTCAGTACTATGTATTAGGAGTCTCTTGTGTTAGTACTCCTCCATTTTAGTACTATATCCATTCTAATACTATGTATTAGTAGTCTTCTCTGTTATTAGTACTAATCCATTTTAGTACTCTATGCAAGAATTCTATTTTAGTTCTAATGCAACACTATTAGTACATATTAGTAGCCTCTTTGTATTGTTTCTTAGCTTGTGTTAGTTCTATGTAGTACTCAGTATTATTTTCCTACTACTCGATGAATACTATGTGTTTAGCACACTTACATGAGTACTATAGTCTATGTTAGTACTTGTTAGTACTTTGTTTTAGTGATCTACGATAGTCTATGTTAGTACTATTTGTATTGTGTTAGTATGTTAGTCTGTGTTAGTTTTATGTTGGTACTATGCTAGCATGTTAGTAGGTTAGTACTACATTAAAACTATATGTTAGTGCTCTATTTTAGTATTCTATGTACTATATGCAATGACTATGTTGATCAGTGCTTGTTTGTCCTAGTGCTATGTTAGTACTCTGTGTTAGTGCTCTATGTAGTTTACTAGTTTGTTGCTTTTTGAGAAGGCTGTGCCACGACTCATAGCGTCTTTAGCAAGGATGAAATGATTGATACTATTGGAGTTACCAAGGGTCATGGTTATGAGGGTGTGGGGAATAGGTGAAGAGCTACAACGCTGCCTCGCAAGACCCACCGTGGTCTCGGCAAGGTTGCATGTATTGGAGCATGGCACCCTGCTTGCGTGTCATTTACTATGGCTAGATCTGGGCAAAGAGGTTATCACCACAGAGTATAGATGAACAAGAAGGCTTATAAGATTAGGAAGGCTGGGGAGGAGACTCACAAGGCAGCTACTAAATATGACCCAACAGATAAGGGAATAACCCCTATCGGTGGCTTTGCTCATTATGGTATTCTCCATGAATATTACATCATGATCAAAGGCTGGTGCATGTATTGGAGCATGGCACCTTGTTGACTAGAAATGGGCTAACTTGCATTTAATTTTGTGATAATATATGTGTTATGTTAGTTTGTGTTGGTGTGTGTTATGTTAGTGCTTTATGCCAGTCTTTGTCAATAGTCGTTAGTGCTGTGTAAGTACATTGTGTAAGTACATGATGATAGTTTGTCTTGATAATTAGTTATAATGCTCTGTTAGTCATTTGTGCTATATGTAAGTTTGAGTTAGCACTTAAGTGTTGTATGTTAGTCTATGTTTATACTCTATCTACTATCTTAGTACTATATGTTTGGACTATCATAATAAGTGTTGGACTATATTAGTGCTAGTTTAGTTCTATTGTAGTATTATTTCAATATTATGTTTAGATCGGTATTTGAATTCTTAGTACTATTTCAATACAATGCTAGAATTTTATGTTAGTGTTATTTTAGTACTTTTTTAGTACTATTGAAGAACTACGTTAGTCCTGTACTAGTCTTATGGTTGTACACTAGTAGTCCTACAGTAGTTTTGTTTTAGTACTATGTTAGTTCTATGTGTTAGTCTGTGTACTATGTGCTACTATGTGTAGTTTGTGTTAGGACTACATCCTGACTATTTTAGCACATGTTCTACATGTAAAAAATCAGTATTGTCTTGCAATCAACTAAATCTTGTTGTGTTTGTAATTATAGGTACTTTTCACTAACCAATAGTCGAATGCTATGAAACTTCTTTGGTATTGGGCATGGTAAGGGAGAGCATGATGGTGCGGGTGCTATGATAAAGCGTGCTCTAATAATTGAGTAGTTGGATGAAAATGGTGCTAAGCTACATAATGCCCACGATGCTATTGAATGGTTGACTTGGAAGATGGTAGATGATGGAAAGTAAAGGCTTTTTGTGGAGGTGAAGATCAATGATGTCAATAGCAGCAATGCATACACGTGCCAAATAGTCAAAGGTACTCGCAACACACATTGTGCATTGGGATTCAGTCGCAAAGACCCACACAAGTTTTGTTTCAAAGTTTTTCTTGCTTTTGTTCCTATTGTGTTGATGAATGTTGGGACAAATGCATCAATCTAAGTGATGTACAGCCATGGAAGTTGCATAAGCTAGAGAGAAGAATAATGCAGTAGTTGTTGAGCAAGATGACATTGTCTACTCAGAGCAGCAGGAAGAATTAGCTGATATGTTGGAGGTTGGAGACCACCTAGAGTCTCCTACAAACATAGACAATGAGGATTACTACATTGTGCTATGCAAAGAAGCCAAGAGAGTCCTCTCAAAGCAAGTGAAGGATGGTTGGGGTAATGTTTTCAACATTGGAGATGCAGTGGTGCATGGTATCTATTATGCTAATTGCCACGATCTAAAAATAGTTATGCCTTGCTAAGGGATGCACCTACAGCCATGTTGCATGCTGATGCAATAGTTGCAATAAAGTTCCCAATGTTACAAGCAAAGCTCAAGGTAAAAGGGTACAACACTACTTATCGTGTCCCTTTGGAGGTGCATGAAGAGCACATCCTAGGTAATACTAAAGTGGGTAAATTGAGGGATAAGATTGGCAAGCTTACTGCCTACATACTTGACCTGCTTAACCACATCAATAAGCTTAGAAATAGCAAGCGGTGGTTTTATTGCATGAGAGTGAATTAGGACTGATTCATTCCTTGTAACAGTTAACAAGTAATGGTCTTAAGATGAAGTGTTTCAACCAGGCTTTTTTCTAAAACCGTATCCTTCTCCACATTTTTAAGTTCTTTGTGTTTTTCTAGTATTGTGTTAATTAGTTTTCTAGTCATGATATTGGGTTCTATCTCTGGACATTATTGTGTTGGTCATAGTTTTGTTTGTTTTCTTTGGACAGTACCGTGTTAGTACTAAGGTATCTTTGGAAAGTACTAACTTAGTACTATGTTGAAACTGTGTTAACGTTATGCTACTATTGTGTTAGTACTGTCTTAGTTGTACCTTAGTATGTGCCATAGTAGAGAAAGGCATATATTAGTACCATGTTAGTAGTGTTTAATCAATTAGAACTTTAAATAGCAAGGCTTCTTATTTTAGTAAACTATAACTTGAATTATAAAATAACATTTATAGAGATATCCAAAAAGTTACAAAAAAATCCAAGACTGTCAGATGACTACTAAGGAGCTCATACAAAAGGTGGTTTGAGAGCAAAACCATGTATCATTATATAATAGTTGTCACATCAAAATCCTTTTACAATATAGCTGATTACAAAGGCCAAAGCTAATCACATACTCTAATCAGTTCACCAGCTCTTATACGCATGAAATCGGGTCTTTTTTGAAATTTCTTCACATACATTGAATGGTAGCATTCGAATTCTTTCAGTAACTTCTGGCGAGTTTATTGGTGTTGGATCAGCTCTTATGAATTCCACGGCACTTTTGATGTCTTCCACCTTGGCAAAATCAGCCTCTATTAGATTTAGTAGCTCTTGGAGGGGATTTGTGTTGTGCAACTTCATGTACTACTCAAAAATAAATCTTTTGTATGGACGATTGTATGAGAAGTTTGGGACAGTGCCATTAAACTTATATAGCCTCTGCAAGTAAGGCAACAGTGTTTTGAGCAACTCAATATCATTTGAATCACCGTTATATGTCACGACACAACATGTTGTCCCTAGTGGGTTCAAATATATCTTATCCAGACTATCATCAATGAGCAAGGTATGCATAGGGTCCATTTGAATGTCCCTCTGAAGAAGCACTGTGAACGGCTTTAAGAATAAAAGTTCGTGAGTTTGCTCAGAATGGTGTACGCCTTTGTGTTGCACACACTCATCTTGCGAGAAGTGGAATTTGAATTTAAAGTTTGAATCCACAGGAGCCACCTCATTCTCTATCAAATTGATAATCGGCATCATATTTATGCGGGTCATGCTACTCCAATATTCTACATCATAATGAGACCCCACCTCAACAAGGAACTCAATCAGTCCCGGCCTGAGCGCGACACCATGTGTTTGCCGACTATGTGGAGCTGAAGATCAGAAGAAATATCGGATGGAGCTTTTTGGAACCATCTTTTGACCATGACTCCGTTAACATAAAAAATAAGTAACTTGACTGGAGGAACTGGTGTTGTGCATCCACCTAACATACAAAAGAGTGACAAGGTGAAATTGACGAGCCCCTAGAAAATGAACTCATACCAATCAAAAAAAGTAAACGACAAATGAACACTACTCAAGATAGAAAATAAAATGTATTTCAAAAGTGCAGCACACTCATAAAAGCCAAAAAAGCCAAAAAGTAGGGACAATACACAGCTCATTTAGAGCCAGATTTGGTTTTGGGCAAGTATACAAGGTCACAACCATTATGGGTAGGACAGCTATGAGCTTTCCTCATCTTAAACCCCGCAGGGATAAAGCTAGATAGTTTTAGATTGTCACCATCAATGTGAGGTGTAGCCTCCTCAAGCTCGTCGGTGGTGGCCACCTCAACAGTCATCACATCATGCTCCTCGTCGGTCATGCTATTGCTGGATGTGGCCTTGGGCTCTTTCTTTGACCGATGTGGCCTTGTTGTGCTCTTCGTCCGCAGTGACCTTGACACATGTTGCAGCAGTCACCTCATGCTCTTGGATAGTAGCCTTGGTGAATGTGCTGGATGTACTAGCGTTCTAGGTAGTCAGCTCGATAGATGTAGCAATCACCTCATGCTCCTGCACTAGTGTTTGCAGGCAAGCTCTCATGATCACTAGATTTAGTCTTGACTTTAGTACTATCTAAACCTTGCATGCCCAACTCATTGGAATCTTCAGAGTCCAATGAGATTGGTGCCTCATCTTTTTTCCCATCTGTATCACACAAAAATAGCCCCATCACAATTGAATCAGAGCAAAGAATGTGACATAGCAAAATTCAACACTTAGAAAATACCAGGTAAAACACTAAACCAATTGTGCCATACCTTGCTTGCATTTCTTTTTGTTCTTGTATAACTTTTGTTGTGTATTTTGTTTTTTAGAAATGGTGTTCCCTTGAGGAATAGAATCTCCATCACTTGAATTCTCCATTTGGGTAGCTTTTGTTAGTATGCTCAGAGCTTAGAAGCTCATTTTGGTGGAGGGCAATCCTTTTGCATTCATCTTTGTTTTATGAGTCTCCTGCATCCTCCTTGCTTTCTAAGGGAAGGCTACTTTGACCTTCTTTCTTTCCCTCATTACCCTCTAAGTTTCCAGATGAGAGGTCAGGTCTCAGTATCTCAATTGGCTTCTCCTCCTTATGCTTAACAAAAGAGCCTTATGCAAACCCATGCACACCTATACAGGCAAGTCCCTCATGCACCTGGGAGCAAATGCTTTCGGACGTTTTATAGTCAGTAAGTTCAAAAATGCATGGTGCTCCACCTGCAAGCAATAAAAACACAATATGCTTATCAGCACAAACAAAAAAACATAGTGCTCTAACATAGTTTGGATTACTAACACTAATGAAAATATAGTACTAATATATTATAAAACTAATATAATATAGTACTAAGTAGTACTATGAAAAGTACTAAATTTTACTAAAAGTGGCTAATTTGTGAGTACTAACATATACCAATGAGCATTGTGTACTAAACATTACTAACAAATGGCAAAATAGTCTTAAAGAGCAAGAATTTGTATAGTACTAACCTCTCTACTAGCATGCTAAAACTATTTAGTACTATATTATTATTGAAAAGCACTAACATTAAGCTATCTGTGAGTACTATTATTAACTAAATACTTCAAAAAATAGTAATAATATTGCTAGCACAATGGCAAGAATGTGTATAGAACTAAACTAGTTTACAATGAATAAAAACTATAAGGTTACTGAGTATTACCAACACAGTGCTTTCTTCGTAAGTACTATTGACTACTAACAACTAGAAACTACAAAAAAATGTAGTAAGTGATGCCTAGAACACAATGCCTTCATAGTACTAAAGAGTAGTACTAAATGGTATAGTACTAAAATCTGAGCAAATACTACTAGCTAACTGGGACTATTCAAGACAAGAGCACTTAATAGTACTAACATAGTGCTTTCTCTATGAGTAAATACTACTAGTTGAAGAGCAATGAATAGTACTAACATAGTGCTTTCTCTATGAGCAAATACTACTAATTGACTAGTGCTATTTAGGACAAGAGCAATGAATAGTATTAACACCTAGATACAACAAAAATAGTACTAAAATATGTTGTTGTATCAGCATAGTACTAAAGAGATACAATTGGTATAGTACTAACATCTATTAATGTTAGCAAATACTGCATACTAGTACTAAAGTGTTCTAAGATAGTGGTAGTGTAGTATTAAAGAATGGACATATATAGAACTATTATAGTTCTATAGACTAATGGCATACTACTAAAAGCAACTAAAAGGTACTAAAAGGTCTAACCTACTACTAAATCAAGGTCTACCCTACTACTAAACCTACTACTAAAAGGTACTAAATTAAATAGTATTATAATAGTACTAAATTAAACAGTATTATAACAGGACTATAATAGAACTATAACAAAACTAAGCTATGTAAAAATAATGTTAAATAGTACTAAAATACAAACGTAGAACCTAAGTTTTAAGAGAACACATACCTATAGCTTGGGTACTTGTAGGTCCAAAACCCATTGCAGCCATCCACTCATAGGACGTGATTTCACTACATGACTGTGCCACACACTTTGGGGAGTACGAGAAGTGATGCGTTGCACACAACATGTGGTATGTATGCAAGCAAGGGGGGAATTACAACATCCAATGCCTGCAAGCCAAAGCCAACAAGGCCACAAAACACACACCTGCATAGAGACAATGTACAAGAAGTTCAATATAAGCTTCTTACTAGTGCACAATCACAAACAATGTAAATACATAAACCTAATGCAAATTACCATTCAATGCTAACAAGTAGGCTGGCAGGGCCTACAAGTTGCTCAACCAGAGCAGGATGAACTGCCCTCAATCCCTGAGCATACAAAGCATCAGCCAGACACTTTGTGTTGTGCATAAATTCATTGCTCCCTCTCATCTGCTCTGCAATCCTTTTATGATCATGCTTTGCTGACTGTAGCACATTTCTAGCAGCAATTAGATCTTGTTGCATCTTGTCTATCTCTTTTGGTAGCTCAATTTTGAGCACCTCGCTCTTCGAATTTTGGATTGTACTTAAAATCCAATCGTAAGTGCCGGTAATGGAGCCGCACTTTTGCTCTGCTTCCTTCTCTAACGTCGTGCAAGCTACGTCTAATACTTCTTCTAGTGATTGGTTGTTGCTGACTTCTTGCATGTCAACATTGCCTCCAGCTTTCTTTCTGTCATTTCATATTTTTGCAAGCCATGTTTTTGAAAACCATCACCTGAGTACCTATCAATCTTGCATGGCACATGTTCAATTTTACAAGGTTCCGAGTCCTCTAATTGGATGCTAGAGGGATCTCCCCTCTGAAAAGTAGATCTTTGCTGAACAAAATCATCCTAATCAACCTCAATGCCTCCCTATTGTGATGCGTCAAAGGCACGGGCAAATACTGTACCAACTTCATTGTTGATGATGGTATCTGTTTGGTAAATCTTCTTGTAGAGCTTGTAAAACTCCTCCTGTAAATCAATGTTAAGGCAACTAATGTGGAAGCATCTATGTGTGGTAGGATGCGAGTAGCACCATGGACTTGACAACCACTCATTCAACTCTGAGTGAGTTTTCGGCCTAGCTCATCGAAAAAATCCCACCCCAGTTTCGGTCCTTGAGAAAATTTGAGCCAACCTGTATGTTCAACCTTCTTCTCCTTGCTCTTTGCCTTTCCCTCACTTCTCTTCTCTGGAGTAGCCTTCAACTTGCTTTTCGATGGAGATTTCTTTGCAGGTAATTTTGCCACAAGGCTTTGTTTTGCAGGGGAGTTCTTCACCGGCTTCTTCATCCTTGATAGCTCACAGAGAGAGAGAAAGAGAGAGAGAGAGAGAGAGAGAGAGAGAGAGAGAGAGAGAGAGAGAGAGAGAGAGAGAGAGAGAGAGAGAGAGAGAGAGCTAAGAGAGCATGCAATAGGGGACGGTTCTAAGCGGGCTAAGAGAGCATGCAGCTATGTGAGAACAATTCAAATGCAAAAATGAGAGAGAGAGAGAGAGAGAGAGAGAGAGAGAGAGAGAGAGAGAGAGAGAGAGAGAGAGAGGTATCTCATACTACACATGCTCATTAATTATTAAGCTGCATAAAATTCGTAACAAGAATCCATAACAAATCTTTTTAACGGGTACATTTTTACTTATGAATAAGATTCTTACTTATGAAAAGGTGACTCTCTTAGTACTAAAGAGTTTTGCTAATAGTATATACACTGTAGCATGCTTTCACCCATGTATATATCAACATGTATTGAAAAGTGTGCTCACCCTTCTTGTTTGTGCATGTGCTTTAGGTTTGTCTACATCCTGACATAGTGCATGTTCAATTTGTGGTCCATCGTTAGTCACAGAGAGGCCTGTGCTCCTAAGCAAGGTGATATATACCAACAACCATCGATTCTTGCCTACATCGCATCCCAAGTATGTCCCTTCCACCAATGGGATGGAGCCATTTCAATGGAGCATGCAAGATTGGGCAAGACATTGGGAGGAGCATCATAAGAATTCCCTCCTCCTAATGGACCACCAAGAGGTATGTCACGACATTTGATCTTGTTGAGCCTCCCCTATTGGTCAAAATTGAAGATCCAACATCTTTTGGATCCCATGCATGTGTTCAAAAATGTGGGACAAGCCATATGGGAACATGTAACGGGTAAGAGGGATTCACTTGGTGCTAGGGAAGACATAAGCTAGCATCTCCCTCCCTCAAACGCACTTTGCGTGGGACCTCGTGCTGGGAAGATTATCCTTTCCAAGGCACCTTGGATTATGTCCAAAGTAGAGCAAGAGCAAATGAGGAAAGTCATTACCTCCATTCGCACCCCCACCGGCTACATGCTATCCCTCAAGGGTACATTCACAAAAAGCAAGAAGGGAGGCTCTGCTTAACTCTATGGACTCAAGAGTCATGATTGGAAAAAGATGCTTCAGGTTAAACACTAATCCTTTTTTCTTTGTTTACATGTGCTCATGTCTTTAATGGAGGGATCCCAAACAATGAGCAATAGTGAACGAGTAAGACATGAAACAAGCAAAAGGGATTATTTTGAATTTATGGATATCTAGAAGATTTGCTATGTATGGTATGTTATATGGATTGCTTTACAATGATTGCTTGTTTATTTGTGAGGGAGTTTTTAGATGTTGCATATCTTAGCCAATTTATGGATATCTAGAATATTTGTTTTATAATGCTTGCTTGTCTATTTGTGAAGAAGTTTTTAGATGTTGCATACCTCTCAATTTAGCTTCATTACTTGATCCCAATTGATACTTTGGAGGGGATCCCGATTTGGTTGCCGTGCCCATTGAATATACTAATGCTGACAGGTAGATGTTGCATGTCCATGCACTTGTCCACTTCACCCTCTTGGGCTCTAACGGTGTGCATGCATGTAGAACATGCCTTGCCATCTTAGTTGAAGAGTTTGCGTCAGGTACACAACTGAAGTCACTAGCGGTTTGGACCATTGTAGCCATTAATGGCATTCATGTACTTTGAGGGTGTGTTGCCCTTCCACGTTTCCCATAGGGCTAGCTATTTCAACCACAAGAAGAAAACGTTGTTTGTTGTTGTTGCGTGGTATTGTCTTACTCATTAGCTTATGAGATATAGAGCTAAGTATCAAACTAAACCCTAAATGAGGTCCCTTTCATAAGTCCTAACTCAAAGAGCCATGTGTAGCTAACAAAGATCTTCTCTTCTAAAATAAAGCTCGTATACTCCGGATGATGCATAACCTGCTATGAGCATGCCCAAAGAGGTTACAGTTTTTACAAGCAGCTCATCAAATTCTAAGGAATGAGAGTGGGCCACCACCATATGATAAGAATAAGATCCAAGAACCTTCACATTTAAACCCGAAATTCCCTCCATTCTTTCATCACTATATACTTGGGGAGTTCCAACCAAACTTAGGCTACTGAAGCAGCCACAACAAACCAGCAAACATATTAGCCATCTGAAACACTCGCTAGTTCATACTCGACAGTTGAAAGATTATTATCCTATGTTGACACAATGAAACAAGCAAGCAAGAGTGTCCAAATGTATTTTTTCAATAACTATAATTCTTCACAATCTTCAAAATCAAGGAATAATTTCAAACAATTATTCCTCCATAATGCTCTCATGATCCACAAGGAAGCATCTTCTCCAATGACGCTCTTTGGTAGTATTCTCAAACCTTGGATCCCCAACCATGCGCCTTACCATAGCTTCTGCATAATCTAGCAAAATACTTCACACCAAAAAAAACACTTAACATCGACCACCAACATGGCAAAATGCAACAAATATCAAATAGCATCAAGTCTTCATTACATGTTTAATGCAATACAATTGCTCATGAATGACAAATCGTATAAACATCAAATACAAGAAACCAAACTATGTTTTCAACCTTGTTCAATAATAGAGTTAAGAACATCCAATATTGAAAAAATAACACAAAAAAAAGTCATAAGCTCACTAGTCATATGGCGACACTCCCATGAAGACATCAACTACGTCATCACCCTGAAGTGAAGTACCAACCACCTGGACTCCCAATGGCTTCTTTTTGGATTGTAGAAATGGTTGGACATAAGCGGAAATGATTCTCTCATCCGAGTTCATAGAAGCACATAAAAAATTGAACTCTAGGCAAGCCCGCAAGAGTGGGACAGTGCCACAACAACCCAACTCAAGTACTAAGCCACCACTGTGACAGAGCATCTCTAAATAGCAAGCCATAAATGTATGGCTTCTCTGCATGCTTTCTCTCCATTTGGTACCATCTGCCTCTTTCGCCATGTTCTCTAAAGGCAAGTGATGATAAACAATAGAGTCCATAGGTTCCATGCGCAAGGTATGAAAGAAGGACCTACTTGCAAACAAGAATAAAGGAGAATCACATCCTTGCCTTTGAATCAAAAAAAGCATAGAGGCATTGTACTACAAGTAAACAATGCAAACCATAAATTGAACAATTTTAGAGATTAGACAAAACAAAATAGCTTTACCAAAATATTAGATTTATCTCACACCATAGATCTTTGGCTTCCCAGATTCAGAAAACCATATGGCAAATGGTGCATGACTGCCACTCAATGCGAAATCGTCATCTCAGAAACACGAGAATATCTCTCTATCCAGCTACAAGTAGGTCCTACAAAAAATAAAATGTCAAAAGATGCATATACAATAATATTTTTCTCTATTGAAAATTAAAATATGAATAAAGAAGCCAACCTCCATATTGGGATGCTAAGATAAGCAACCAACCACTATCACATAATGATGCTGCTGCTACAAAAATACCATAACGCACATGCTCCTCAGTGAGTGTATCGTAAAGAGAACATGGCAAAGGTCCATCAAGAGTGCATCCAAAAGGAAGGTCCAAAAACACCATATCTGATGCCCAAGACACAAGCTTACCATTGCGGTAGTACTTCCTATCTTTAGGATGATATTCCATGAAGTGCTCATGCACGCTAATGTACATGAAGTTTTGGTTTCCATAAGCAAAAAACTTGCCAATAGCAATGTAATCACCAACTATGGCCAAGCACTATAGATTCACATTGGATGGCAATAACTCACCCACATGTTCATTTACATACACAAAGAAGCTAGTCCTTCTAGCAATGCATATGTTTTTGGAACCACCTACAAGTAAATGACAACCGAATATCAAGCAGCAAAGAAAAACCACACCCATACAAAGGTACATGTGCACTTCTTCTATACAAGACAACATCTCACCATTTTTTGATTGATTTTCATTTTCTTCGAGTGGTTCTATTTTCTTATCCTCTTTGTCGTAGTCCTTATCATACTCTTTGTTACCATGAGACAAATGCTTAGAGTGACCTTTCAAATGTGCAAGCAAACACTTCCCTACCATCCATATCAATCCACCAAGGACAATTCTCAATCTCCCATTTTGAAAGAGAATGCATGTTAGGAGGATACATAGTAGTGGTCTCATCAATTATTGACACCCAAGGTCCACAAACCAATGGGAGAGCCAACAATTGATGACTCTCCTTCAGATAGATAAGAAACCTACATCATTAAAGTAAAACCCAAGCAATAAAATACCATCAATATTTATCAAACAAAAAAATGTACATTAAGGCCAAAGCACAACATACAAACACTCACCTATGCCAATTGGATCAAGTCAAATTTTTTGAGTGCCCTCAGTTTAGGACACTTCTCTCTATCTTCTGAGCGCACAATGGTACTGAAAAGGAATCTCCTTTTCTCCATATGTATTTCTTCATAGTGCTTGTGCAATGACATGTCTGAGGGAAATATAATATCCTATGGCTGCTCAATGATGTCCTTAAAGACATCTTGTACTCGTAAGATAATCCTCTCTAACACAGATTCTCTTTGCAGCAAACTACCAATAATAAAACAACAAAAAAATATAAAAGATTAACAATAACCCATAATTACCAAAAAGCAAAAGCCAAGCTATATATTCTCACCCTTTGTAATCATGGTCGCCTCTTGGTAGACAATAAGCTGCCTTTGTGGCTTTGTTTGCTTCAAACAAGGACAACCAATGCAACTTTGTCTTTATAGGTACATGGGAGCACATAGAGAGCAAATTCACCTTCTCCAATGTTGCATAACTTTCACCTGACCACTTTAATGACAATACATTCCTCCACCAGTGATCTCCAAGGGCGAGATCACTAATGTTGAGGATCTTACAAAAAACAATATATCCACTAAGATTCATAGTATTGTCAAACAGTAAACTACATAAAATTGCGAATCAAAAAAAGAAAAAAATAAATAGCTTTCCAATTCTATCGCTATACTTCCTTGTAAGCTCATCCACTTCTTTCATTTTCAACTTGTGAATTTCATCTTCAGAGAGAGTTGAGCAAAGAGGCTCAATCTTTTTGTGCAAATCCTTGCTTAATTGAACATATCAAGTATCCAATAAAAAATAGAAACAAATACAAATTTAGAAAAAATAAATACATTACAACCTTTTTGTCAAGAAATGCATTCAAGTAGATGAGATGTGTACAAATCATTCCACCTACATTATAAACAAGCCTGCCCAAATATCTCCTGGTGAGAGGAAACCATGGTTCTGCTCCCTTTGTATGCTTCCTTCTTATTGTAGCAATTAATTTCACATCTTCATCTTAAAGCTCCTTAAGATAATCATCGAGATTTGCAAAACAAATATTGTAAGTGTTCACAAGCTCATCTTGCAGCAAAGTAGCCGCCAAAGCATATGTATTGAGGCTTCAAAAAAAGAACAAAGAATAATATTTTTGAAAAAAATTCAGAGCCAAATAAATTGAATGTAAAGGTAAGAGAGAAACAAAACTCACAAGTTCATGCATTGAAGACATGAGAGGAGACTGACTTTTTGAGGATCAATGATAGTAGACAAAACTCGAACATGCTTGTCCTTGCAATTTGCAAATCTCTCTTTAATAATTTCTAGCCATGCCACTGTCCTATGGTTTCCTTCCCAAACATAAAACATATGATTTGACAACATATGTAAGGAAGGTCTCCTGGCAATCGCCTCCTCAAAATCTTTATTTATTTCTGGATCCTAGGTTGAAATGACAACATCATCCACAATCGACTCCTCACTTTCACAAGTGTATATCTTCATGCATTGAAGACACAAGAGGAGACTGACTTTTTGAGGATCAATGATAGTAGACAAAACTCGAACATGCTTGTCCTTGCAATTTGCAAATCTCTCTTTAATTCTAGCCATTCCACTGTCCTATGGTTTCCTTCCCAAACATAAAACATATGATTTGACAACAAATGTAAGGAAGGTCTCCTGGCAATCTCCTCCTCAAAATCTTTATTTAGTTCTGGATCCTAGGTTGAAATGACAACATCATCCACAATTGACTCCTCACTTTCACAAGTGTATATAGAAACAATAAAGACACCCTTTTCTGACACATAACCCTCTTTACAAAAAGCAATCTTCACACCTGAGAGGTCATCCCTTAGACCGCGAACTCTCACATATGGGATGAGGCAAGACAAAGGAATTGGAGGACAATCAAAACAACTTACAGCCCGTGTTATCTTGAGAATATCTTTCCCTTATTGCATAACCATCCTACTTTCATCCTTCAATGCATCCCCCTCCTTCAATGCATCCTCCTTTTTGTAGGTCTCAGGACGCAGCACATAAGGTACAATTTGTAATGTTGACTCTTTCACACTTATATCTTCATGAACACTTTGACACTCCTCAAGCTCCATTGGCTCAACAGAATCCTCCCTTATTGTATTGAGAGCCATCATGGAACTTCTACCTCTTTGAAATTTTTTAGAACCTCCTCTTTTAGGTGAGTCAAAAGGACCAGCTGCAACCAACAAGAACCACACATATATATAGACTTGAAAGATAGTGCATAGGCCTGGCTTTAGATATATACCTTTTGGACCCATGGACTTTCTACGCTAGAGATATAAGACTCCAAACCTATGCACATACCAACAACTCACTATATAAGATGAAACATCCAAACCTGTGCAGATACCAACAACTCCATAGCAAGCACTATCTTTGCATTAACTACAAAAGCAAAAAATCTTCTAAAAGACCTTTCACATGCTTAGAAGGGAGTTTTAATGCTGATAACAATTGAAAGTGCATCTTTGTTGAGCACATCTGAGCAGTTTGGATTTTAAGTGATTGATATCATCATCTTGTCGATATCATCACATGAACCAACCTTTTCTTCGCACGTACTCTTATATTCATATTTTAACACACATGTACACAAGCCCTACATTCCAAGCACACCCCTAGGCAATACACCAGCCCAAGTACACTTATATCTACGGTGATATCCAGAAAGAAACCTCTGTCATCATTAATCTCCCACAAAATGACACACTCATAGAATGATGACATGAGGCGGGTGTGGAGATGAAACTATTATTGCAAGCATAAGCCTAAGAGCCATTGAGACACCAAAAACCAAAGGAAACTAGGGAGACTCCCCCTAGGTGTGCAAGGTTACATAAGGAGCTGATAAGGCTATGTCATACTATAGGAGGAAAGGACAAGACAAGTGTTACATAGTGCCAAGGGATGTCCATCTACAAAGTGTAAAAAGGATAGCTATGCGAAGTGCTTTACAAGGCCTTGCACCATGAGATTGCTCGATCAAAAGAGCCCTAAATGCAATCGTACTATCCTCAAAGGGCATGAATCAGCTCCTACCAAGTAGCTGTGATTGTCTTTATGGGTGACTCCAATCTCCCCTCAAAAGCCTGAAGGCAGCAAATCGTCCAAGTGAACCAGATGGTGAGGCTTCTAAGCAAATCCTAGAAAAGATCACTCGTGTGTCCAAGAAATCAAGAAAAGAGAAAAGGTACAGCTTGCCTCCAAAAAATCTAATGGCTTGGTTGGCCTGCTGCTCTGATTCATATCCCCAAGAGTAGGCCTTGAGAAAGTCGACCAAGCTACAATGCCCCAAGTGTACATGTCATTAGAGCTAGAGGAACCACGATCCATACAACTCGCAAGCAGACTTGTGCCTGGTGTCAAGAATGCCAAAGGGAATGTTACACTGTCTCCAAAGAATGGCCACATAACACGAGAGAGTCGAGACCATTATAGATGGACAAGGCACCAACTACAAGACATGAGTGCGCAATCAAGCACTGAAAGGTGGAAGTATGACATGCATGTCTACTAGCCCACAACTTGAACCAAAAATCAACTAAGAACTGTGGAGAAAGTCCCTGTAAGTGCCAATGCTTTGAAGCTATTGGAGAGGCCATCCTCTGTGCAGTCATTCTATGCCTCCCACTACCCAGTCGAACAATATACTAGAAAAAGTTGATCCCTAGAGGCTCGGAGAGCTAGTACAAATCACTAGGGCCCTATTGATGCTATGTAAGGGGAGCACTAGAAAAAGTTCATCCCTAGGGCCTCGAAGATCTCGTACAGATGATGCCACTCATACTTGCTAGGGTCCCACTCATGCTAGGTAAGGGGCATGCACCATAGACCCATATGCCCTAGTCCAAGTCCACTACTGCGAGGTCAAGATCACTGTACCATTTCAAGAAGCAATTACAACCAGTCAAATCCACTGAAAGACCCAGCAACCAAAGGCGGCTCCTCTATCAACCTTTGAAGTCTGCTCTCGGATGTCGAGCTCACTCCTCATCACAGGATGGGGTTCTTTAACATAGGCCAAGTCTCATAAGCTTCCAAGCACACAAGATCCTCGCTTTGCCCACCTCCCACATTAAAACTAACTACATTTCATACATTCGAGTCATATGCCCACCCATAATTGTTCATCCATGTAGACACTATCCATAATTCCAGGATAGTGTCTACATCTTTGCAAAACATGATGCTCTCTTTTGATCATAATGCTCTTTTGAGCATTATAGTGATGTATAACAAGTTCTTAGAGAAGATTAGAGTGTCTCTAAAGAAGCACAACCAAATGATAAATAACTCTTACAACCTTAGTTCCTCTCATCACTGGAGATTATAAAAACTGCTTGTCTATCATCAGCTACCCACAGTCAACAAACCATAGGAGCATGTGAAGCCAATACACACACACACAAAAAAGAAAAAGACTTTCAGTTCAAAAAAATGCACAGGGAAACTATCTTTTGCAGAGATACGAGATTTTGAGGATGGCTTACCACAAGCTCCACGAATCGATGAGTACAACTTCCATGCGTAGTTTGAGCAGTTGATTCGTACTTGAGAGAGCCCGCAGATGTCCATATACCCTATTTTCCCTCACACGAAAGAGAACCCAAAGGAGCCCGCGCCGGTATGGCTTGTTTAACAGATGTCTTCACCCAGTATCCACACGAGGGGCACCCCTTCTTCACCCAATTGGAAGCCAGACTCCACGCAAGGCACACCCTGTTTCATGATGTGAACTTAGGTCATACTTCAGCTAGCTCCAGAAACTAAAAACCTAGTCCTAGGTGATACACACACCATGAGAAATATCTTTGATCGACATCACCATGAGAAAATGCTTTTCAATAGCCCATCATGGCTAGCATATAAAAACTTATCGAACACCCTCTGCACCCCAATTGCACAAAACAAGAGACCTAGCTAGTGGACGTAGGGATCAAACAAGATGGATGCCAAACTTGTTCAAGGAAAATAGATTCCTCCAACAAGATAGCAATTGGTTAGCCTTTGCACCCTAGTTTTACAAGATACCTAGTTAGTCAACTTGGGGGCTCAGAGAGATAGAACCCCCATGTGACACGGAAGGGATTGTATGCACCACAGAGTGTTGATACTCTTGTGCCGATGAGTGCTAGAAGACAATAGTTTCGTTTATTTGAATTGGGGGCAACAGATAATAATACCACAGGGATAATAACACATGTTGGTAATACATGGACAACTCCTAACACATCACTACCACAACATCAATGCAATCTGTAAGTGGAAAGTCTTGTGTTGTATGTCTTTGTTTATAAGAGCAAAGAGGAAGCAAAATATAAAGATGGAGAAAGAGAAGAGGCAATGTGGGAGGTGGAGAATCTTA
The DNA here is from genome assembly GCF_047967505.1 of Dipteris shenzhenensis. Classification (NCBI taxonomy): domain Eukaryota; kingdom Viridiplantae; phylum Streptophyta; class Polypodiopsida; order Gleicheniales; family Dipteridaceae; genus Dipteris; species Dipteris shenzhenensis. The sequence goes on along the minus strand of NC_141627.1, from coordinate 45,832,554 downwards.
TCTGTGACACTGCTCAAACGTGAGATATGAAGTCTTCATCAGATTGCCAAGTAGCGTCGGAGTCGTCCAGATCTCGCCAAAGAACAAGGAATTCCATGATAAGTCGATGTCGAGCCTCTCGCTATCGATGGTCCAGAATACGCTCAGGAAAAATACGCTCAGGAATAAGGAGAACATAATCGTCTTCGATTTTTGGGACATAATCACCTATAGGAGGAATTGCTTCATCACCTAGAATGTACGTCTTTAGCCAAGAAATATGAAATGTCGGATGGATTTTACCCCATGATGGTGGTAATTCCAATTTTTAACTTAAAGGTGAAATTTTCTTGACGATTCGGAAAGGTCCATCGTATCTTGGTTGCAACTTAGGAAACATAGACTTAAACGTCTTATAGTGATGTGGGGCTACAAATAATAGCACCATGTCACTAGTGTTAAATTCCAGGGGATGTCTATGTATGTTGACAAACTGTTGATACCGCTCTTGCACTTTTCGCATATGATCCCTAACTTGGAGTAGAATATCTTGCATTTCTTGAACCAATTGATCAGCTAGGGCCACTCGATGTTAAAGTACAAAATTCATTGGTACGATCAGACCATGCCCATAAGCTACTTGGAATGGAGTCATGCTGATGGCACTATGGAAAGAGTTATTATAAGAAAACTTAAGGAGTGGTAGATACTCTTCCCAAGCTGCGAGGCCTGACTGAATATAATGAACACACTATTCAAAATTTTTGGACTTTCTCTCTTTGTTTGGACTTTTTTTTGGAGCATATCCTCTCCACTCAACTTCACTTAGTGAGATAAAAAATTGGGTTTTTTAGAGCACTAAATGGGTCACTTATGTACAAATATGGCCTCATTAAGCCAAAAAGTCAAGTGGTGACCTCTAATTTTAAAAAAAATGGCTCAATGAAGCTATAATTCCCAAACTCGTGCATGGTGCCCCCATCCAATAACTATAATAATAATAATAGTAGTCTCCTAACTCAAGTTCAATTTTAACACTATGAAGTGAAAATATGACACCATATGAAAAGAGTTTGTTGAATTCAACATATAAGTGGTGTATAAATACACCCTTTTTTTGAAAAACAAACCATACAATAAATTATCTTATTGGTGGTGTATAGATACACCATTTGTATGGAAAAAAGCATACAAAACATTATCTTATGCATCTGAATCTCGTTCAAAGTCATCAAATTCATGTAATGTATTTGCGCTTTGATGGGTCAAGTCTTGCCAAATGATATTTAATATGGACACGACTTGGATCAGGGATTGTGATACATTTTTCAACATGTATCCATGCTTCTTTTTAAAATTTCGTGTCCTCGATTTCCAGCAATGAATAATGCTACTGACTTCCACCTTTGTTAATCCCTCATTATTTGGAACCCATTCACGTTTCTTTTGCAAGCATCCCTCATAGAGATGTTTTATTTGTTGGTAAACTAAAAAGAAAGCATGGAGTGAACACAAACTCAGAATTCTTGCTTATGGAATGAAGAAAGATGAGGTCCTTAAGTAGGCACCTCTTACATGATCACTGACATCACTGATGACCTCTGAGCTCCACAATCATCTCCTTAATCTGCTCCTAGATTCTCTCAATCATCCTATGTGGCTTCTATCACCACCTAACTGTGCTTATGGGAATCTAACTGTGCCTCTAGCACACACACATAGAAACCAAGGTGTGCCTGAGGCATACACCTTGAGATATCCCAACAAAACCCCCCCTCAAGGGAATGCCTCTGGCTATGTCAAGGATACAGCTAGCACAAGGTGTCACATGCCATCTCATGGTGATCATGGATCTATCAATGGCTAGGATCTCAAGCGAGCAAGGGTTCCCATGGGTGTAAGGTAAACAAAAGGGATACAAAAAAGACCTTCCAATGGTTATCTCCCCTGCATGTACATGCACACAATGTCTGCAGGAGGTACCATGGAGCAAAAACACATACACATGGCCTACATCATATGGTGACCAGAGGCGTTTACAAAACACACAATAGTTTATTTCATTCATTTTGGAGGACTATCCATGCTGAGTACCTTGACTCAATAAAAAGAGAGATCTGGAGCATACATGGAGATGATTCAAAAAGCATAATCTTCAAAGGATGCCTCATCTTGTGGAGGCACATCAACTGAAAGTAGATTGGCATTTTCTGTCTTTGAAGTTGCTTCCTTTTTGGCTCGCTCTACAAAGCTTTTCATGATGATTGTTTTTGCCACAGTGTTTGCATGGATTGATCTTGAAGAAGTCTTTTGAGAGGTGATTAGTCTTCCCACAATGATTGCAAAGTGAAAACTTGCCCTTCTGGATTTTTATGGCATAGGCTGTGTCATTGCCTCTCTGGAGTTCCATGTGCCTTTCTTCTTCTTGAAGAGGAGAGATAAGACCTTCAAGATTAGGATTAGGAAGAACTTTCAAAGTGGTAACAACATGATCATAATCTTCAGGCATACTCTTGAGCAACACTGCCATACCATCATCTGTAGTGATAGGAGAGTTGATAGAAGCAAGTTGAGTCATGAGACTCCACATGTAATTGACATGGGAAGCCAAAGGAGTGCCACTAACCATCTTCATTTCAAAGAAAGCAATCTTAAGTGATAATTTTGAGATGTGAGAGCTAGCACCAAAAATAATGTCAAGCTTCTGCCAAGCTTCTGAAGGAGACTCTAAGTCAGAGATGTGATGAATATAGTCATCTCCTAAAGCAAGAGGAGTGATGCCATATGCTTTCTCCTCTCTAGCAGGATCTCTTGCCGGGCGTGTCAGAGCTGAGGATTCTCCAGCATTGGAGGCTATTGAAGAAGAAGTTGAAGTTGGTTTGACAAGCCCCCAGAGGTTTTCCCTCATTAATGCAAACTTGACCTTCATCTGCCATGTGTGGAAGCCCTTCCCATTGAACTTATCTATATTCAATATGGTAGCCATGAGAGGGTCTGACCCAGGAATTGGGCAGTGTCTTCTCTCTTACAAGGCTAGAATAACAACTAAAAAGCTTCAAAATATAAGCATTTAATGTAGCAAAGTCTTGTGACCAAATTCAATCAATGATGCTTTCACTTACATGCTTCACAAAGGTGGCTAAATGAAAGCTTTTCAATCAAAACTAGGTATAGCAACTTAAAACAAAGTTGTAGCCACAGTTGTACTAATGCTTTTCAAAACTTCAAAACCTCAGAAATGCTAAAGTAGCATCTAATGTAGCATCACATTCACAACCTTGTCAAAACTATAAAAAACAGAGGCCTGAACTTGGAGGGCTTGTATCTCACTCTCCAAAGCAAAGAAAAAGGGGCTTTTTGAAGCAAAAGAAAGCTCTTATACCAGAGAAGATCCACTAGGAGGAGAGGCACAATTCTGTGTCAGGTCGCCATAGCTAGCTTCTTCAAAGTCAATTGGTTTTTTTATGTTTTCTCCTTGAATACGTAGCCATTGCTGTTCAGATTTCAACAGCACCTTTCCCTCAGTGTCATCCAGCATGGGTTGAGAGGAATTTGCAGATAGATAGGTACACAGGCAGAATTGCACGAATTTTTATCGATCAGTGTGGGTGTTGGCATTTCACGTACAATCAAAATTTCACAGTAAGCTTGTAGCTAGAAGTTTGCCCATACAAGAGGAGTTTGCAACTCAGAGGGTTTGGGCAAAGGTCATTTGTAGGCAGAGAACAAAGCTCTCAAAGATTTGGGGAAGAAGGAGGAAAATGGAGAAGAAGATGGAGAAGAAGAAGGTGATGTGGCACAAATGGGCTCAAGAGGGATCAAAGGGCTCTGATACCATGTTAGTAAACTGAAAAGAAAGCATGGAGTGAACACAAACTCAAAATTCTTGCTTATGGAATGAAGAAAGATGAGGTTCTTAAGTAGGCACCTCTTACATGATCACTGATATCACTGATGACCTCTGAGCTCCACAATCATCTCCTCAATCTACTCCTAGATTCTCTCAATCATCCTATGTGGCTTCTATCACCACCTAACTGTGCTTATGGGCACCTAACTGTGCCTCTAGCACACACACATAGAAACCAATGTGTGCCTGAGTCATACACCTTGAGATATTCCAACATTATTGTATATCTTCTCAAGAGATTTTTCAATGGCTTTGGTTCATACCATAAAGCTGTAAATGTTATAAGAGTTCCCTTGTCATCCCTTTCTATCTTAGCAACCTTTGCAACCCAAATTGGGCCACCTTGGTCATCCAACTTTGAACCTGGATCAGATGCCCAAACTTCAACAAATAGACCCTCTTCAATCTCATTAGATGGTATAAACTCTGGTAAGGGTTTGTCTCCCTTCTTGCCATAATATTTTTGAGGTAAAAGGCATTCCTCTGCTTCTCGTCCATATCTACTGACATATTTATATCCAAAGGAAAACTTGGTGACCTAGCTTGTTCTGACCAAAAGGATTCATAGTATTCAATGCTCATTAAGTTTTCTTGTCTTTCTAAAGATTGGATAAGTGCTTCAGTTGATTTAATTGTCTCCAAATTCTTAGTTGATTGCTCATGATATTTCTGCATCATACTTTGAAGATGTTTAATGAAGGCTTTCAAGCCTTTCATTTCATCTATGTCAAGTGATTTGTTTTTTGCAAGGACAAATCTAGTTTCATCCAATGGAATTATTCGTTGTAATAAAGCATATGATTCACTCCATAAATGATCTCCATCTACTGAGTAGTGCTTCCATTGCATCACTGGAATATTGTTATGCATGTGAAACTCAAAGTAGCATGGATTTATGTGTCCTATTAGGACATCATCTCCTATTTGTAAATGTGGCTCTATGAATGCTCTCCAATCTACCATCCTCTCTAAGATAGCCACATCTGATTCTTCCTTGGGAGAACCTCTAATTTTTTTCCCAATTCGAAATAGCATATCCTCTATTGTCAAAACATCCATTGCCTTCAACTCACTAGAGATAACACTGAAGATTTGATCTGTCTTCATGTGTATGGTTGACAAGAAGAAAGCCAACTTCCACTTCTTCAAATATTTTCAAACCAACCAGCATAGAGCATAAAGCAAATATATATTTATTCTTGTTCTCTCTCCAACAATTATTAGCTTGTATTTGCAATGTGTTAGGCAAACATCCGTGAGCATCTCTAACCTTTCTTATTGCTTTCATGATTGATGTAACAACCTGGTTACTATCATGGTCATGCAAACTATCAATCCATACATCATAAAAGATTCGGTATCCATGTACTAATACTCCACACAAGTGTGTTTTTAGTCCACATTTGCCCTCCAATGCCGGTGGGATATGTCTATATCGTGGCAATGTGGTTGTATTGTGGTCCATGCCATCAATGGTGATGCACATGGACTTATCAACATGTGAAATGGCTTCCTCTCTCCAAGGAGCATACAACTTTCAAGCATCCTGCACATGATGTAAATGGATTGATCGCCATTTAATATATCTTCCTCGCTGTTGCTCACATTTACTATGTTCAATGGCATTTTTTAATTCATCACATGTCTTACATTTTGACATCCTTTGCTTTGATGGTGTCTTGACATGGCAAAAATCTCTATGCCAAATTTTCTACAAGGTTGATCATGAAATCATGCTCTCATCTCTGTCTTGTAAAGTCTTATTGACAGTTTCTAGGACGACCTTCTTTGTCATTCCCAAAGGAAGATGTTGGCATTCGACACGTCCATCTAGCATTGTTTGTTGAAGATGAGGCCGTGGTAATGCATGGTCTTCGAGAACTTGCTTTAATGTTGCGATTGCATTTATAGTGCTTCCATGGCATTTAAGCTTGTAGGTATTTCCATGAATTGTATGAACAACTTTTTCTTTCACCTCTGCCCAAATGGTCCAGTATTTGCCATGTGATAGTCCAGTTAACCATTGATATCCTCGAATGCAAATGGGTCTCCCATTAACCATGGGTTTCAATCTAGGTTTACAGTGTCTTGTGCTCACATCTTGATTAGTGCCTTGATGAAGAAAGCATGAAAACTCTTGAAGAAGATAGTTATGTCTATTAGGCGTTGTCTTACTCCAAATACCAAGATGTATGGCTGCACAATCATCTTTCCCAACTTTTCTAATGCAAAGTCTCTTGCAACAAACTCACATAAGCATCCTTTCCATATTCTCCTCGGATAGCATCACATGTCTCTTTGGTTTTGGAATTGATGCCATGATTCTTCACCTCTTCACACTCACATACTTTCTTTTTGTAAATAGTGTCTTGCGTTTTCTAGTTGTAAGACCATCAAACCTCGAATCCCTTTCCCTTGAATCTTCATCTTTATAATCAAATGCTGTGTGGGCTTGAGAATTATTTGATACCTTATAATATCTTGGAAATGGCAATCTGGTAGACATGTTCATTGATGTCAGTTTGTTGCCAATGCCTCTTGAATTTTGTGGTTGAACTGTTTCTCCTTCATAACTCAAGATTCTCCCATTCATATTCTCTGGAATGCTAGCAACAATATTATGAACATGACAAGTCTCAGATTCTCTGCCCCTTTTGCCTTGTGTTCGAGTGGTAACATCATGATCATTGTCACTAATATCATCAATTCCTGTTATTACATCACTTATTCCATCGATCTTTACATGTATTTTTCTTTGTGGTCCCATCTTATATTATTCTCAACACAAGACAAGTCTTCTATATCAGTAAGCATGTTTGAGTCACTTGCGACAACAAGACAAGTCTTCTATACCAGTGAGCCTGTTCGAGTCACTTGCAACACAGGACAAGTCTCCTATACCAGTGAGCCTGTTCGAGTCACTTGCAACACGTGACAACTCTTCTATTCCAGTGAGCCCGTTCGAGTCACTTGCAACACAAGACAAGTCTTAAGACAAGTCTTCTATACCAGTGAGTATATTTGAGTCACTTGCAATACAAGAAACCTTTTCTACATCAACATCTATTACTATAATGTCCTCAATACCTATGAGCATGCCACTATGATACTTGTGATTACTACTATAGCTTCTTATCAATTTGGATCCCATTTGTGTTATAGTCTTTTTCTTTTGATAATATTCTGTTGTGTCTTCCATGACATTGAAGGAAACTGTCTTGGGCAAACTTGATTTCAAGAAAGCTAACCCCCATTTACAAGTACTATGAACTTGTAGTTGAGACATAGTATTATGGACGTCTAAATGTGAAGTACTATCCATTGCATTTTGAATGACACCTACACTAGTCAACTTAATTATCTCCACTATACAGAGAAAACTCTGAGCATAGCCCTTAAAGTTGCCAATTGCTAAAACTTCTCCAAAGCAAGATAACATCTCTATTTTTTCCTCGTCAAAATAAGTTTTCTTGATATCTTGAAAGTATGTCTTTGGAACAATTTTGTCTTGGTCCAAGAGTGTTCTGTGTGCTTGCATATCAAATATGTCACATTGTAAGATATCTCCCAATGTTTCAAAGTCTCCATGTGGATATTTTAAGTGTACTTCAGGATTTACAACGTTGGTGATTATCACTACACATCTTCTCTCACCACAACGTTGGAAATGACACACATTCATAGGATCAAGACTATGAATTCATCCAAAAGCCACCACTTCATTCTTCTTATATAACACCACATCCATACCCTCTGTTAGGGTGAATACCTATTTTATGTACAAAAATAGATTAGCAACTCAAAATGAACATAATAAATAATAATTGAGCTTATTATTACTTAATAACTTCTATATCAAAACTAGCAGAGAAGGCATTAAACCTAAACCCTACATCCTAAACTTTAAATAATTATAATACCAAAACATCTTAACCACCGTAAATCCTAATCTTTAAACATTTAATTCCTAAACCCTAAACCCAAAATCCTAAACTTTTAGACAATAAATCCTAAACCTTAAACCCTAAACTCTAAATCCTAAACCCTTAATCTTAAATCCTAAACCCTAAACCTTAACCCTAAAATACAACCAAAATTTAATGAATTTTTTAAATTTGTGCAGCAGGTTGGATATATCCCCCAACCTGTTGCTTGAGCAACAAGTTGGATATATCAAGCAACAGGTTGGGGGATATATCCAACCTGTTGCACAAATCAAGAATTTTTCTTATTTGTGCAACAACTTGATATACATTTGGGGAATATATCCAACCTACAACTCAAGAATTTTCTTGATTTGTTCAAGGTTGGATATACCTCCAACCTATTGCTCGAGCAACAGGTTGGGGGGTATATCCCAACCTGTTGCACAAATCGAGAATTTTCTTGATTTGTGCAACAGATTGGATATACCCCCCAACCTGTTGCATAAATCAAGAAAATTCCTTAATTTTTGCGATAGGTTGAGTTCACCATTAACCTATTCCACTTGCAATAGTTTGGGGGATATATCAAACCTATTGCACAAATTGAAAAAAATCATTAAATTTTGATTGTATTTTAGGGTTAGGGTTTAGGGCTTAGTATTTAGGGTTAAGGATTTAAGATTTAGTGTTTAGGGTTTCATGTTTATGATTATGTTTTTAGGGTTTAGGGTTTAGGATTTAGAGTTTAGGGTTTAGGGTTTAAAATCTAGGGTTTAGGATTTAGCATTTAGGGTTTATGATTATTGTTTTAGGGTTTAGGATTTAGGATTTAGGTTTTAGGTTTTAGGGTTTAGGGTTTAGTATATAAGATCATGAGCTTAGAGTCTAGAATCTAGGGTTTAGAATTGAAAATTAGGTTTTAGAATTTAAGTTATAGGGGTTAGGGTTTAAGGTTTAGGGATTATAACTGTTATATAAGTTTAAGAGCTTAGATTGTATAACCTAAGATTTAGGGAACTTTAGGATTTAAGATTTAGGGTGCAAGATTTAAGATATATAGACTATATAAAATATGCATTCCAAAGTATTTAGTTTAGATATATATAGACTATATGTTATATGCTTTCTAAAATGTTTTGTTTATAGGTACGATCCTTTAAAAAGGCTTTACTTTAAGTAAGTATAAGTCTACCTAGTCAAAGTATCCTACTGATTAGGGACAAGCACATAGGCTAAAAGCACACCAATTCATATTTTCTTACATTCATGTTGCATGATGTATCAGAAGGTACGATCCTTTGCAAAGGCTTTACTTTAAGTAATTATAAGTTTACCTAGTCAAAGTATCCTACTGATTAGGGACAAGTACATAGGCTAAAAGCACACCAATTCATATTTTCTTACATTCATGCTGCATGGTGTATCAAAAGAAATGAAAAAGTATGTGATAAGAAATATTCATAAGAAATATGTATTCCATATCATGGATGCCATGGATATCTGGTGGTTGCTAAAGTAAAAAAATGATAGGGATGCAATGATACTATAGTTTTGTGCAAGGCCTTAAACTTTGTTTAAGGTTTTTGCAAAGTATTACACATAGTAATAAAGATAAGTAAGTATGCTAAACCTCTTCTAGATTCTATGGTTTTAAATACCTACCTTATAAATACATTATCTAATTTTTCATTCTTCGACTAACTAACAAGTACTATACACATGGAAGAAAAGCATACATGCTAAAAGTAAGTGTGTAAATTTTAATATTTTCTTATTTTTTAAATTAATTCAATTCTTTGATTGACTACTTTTTAAAATTAAAAGGTTATTAGTATATAATATACATAATTTTAAATGTTATTAATGTATAATATTAATTATTTATATATTTATTTAAATTTATATAATAATTAATTTATATTTATATTAGTTTTTAAGTTAATAATGTATAGAATAGCAATATATTCACTAATTCTTCATTGTTTTAAGAATAAGTATTATATAAAGCACATATGCTAGAAGACCTCCTTTCAAGTTATATTTTTTTAATTAATGTATTTATATATTTATTTATATAATATTTATATTAATTTATAGCTTAATAATATATATTTTTAGCAAAATTATATTTTAACATTAGTTAATAAAAATTTATTATATTATCGAGTAAAAATATTATAAATGGATTTCTTATATTGATAAAGTGTCGTGAGAACAGTTTTTTGGAAAGATTTATGATTAAATTTTGTTTTGAAGTTATTGTGTACACAATAGGTAGGGAGGTTTGAGTGGTTTTGAGGTTGAGAGAGAAATTTGTAATAAAGTGTCATGAGAAGAGTTTTTTAGAGAGATTTATGATGAAATTTTGTTTTGAAGTTGTTGTGTACACAATAGGTAGGGAGGTTTGAGTGGTTTTGAGGTTGAGAGAGAAATGTGTAATAGATTGTTTTTTTTTTTGGATGAGTTTTTTGGAGAGATTTATGATTAAATTTTGTTTTGAAGTTGTTGCATACGCAATAGTAGGGAGGTTTGAGTGGTTTTGAGATTGAAAGAGAAATTTGTAATAGATTGTTTTTTTTTGTTGAGGAGTTTTTTGGAGAGATTTATGACTAAAATTTGTTTTGAAGTTGTTGCGTACACAATAGGCAGGGTTTGAGTGGTTTTGAGCTTGAGAGAGAAATTTGTAATAGATTGTTTTTTTTTTGTTGAGGAGTTTTTTGGAGAGATTTATGATTAAATTTTGTTTTGAAGTTGTTGCACACGCAATAGGTAAGGAGGTTTGAGTGGTTTTGAGGTTGAGAGAGAAATTTGTAATAGATTTTTTTTTTTGGAAAAATTGTTGCGTGCCCAATAGGTTAGGAGAGAAATTTCTAAAAATAGGTTGTGAGAGTTTGAGGTAAAGAGGAAAATTTGTGAAAAAAAAGATTTAATGCAAAAATGGTTTTTTGAAGTTATTGCATACACACAAGTTTTTGAGAAAAGGATCGGATTTAAAAAAAAAATCAAATTTATATAAAAACTTGATTCTTAGAAGTTCTTGCGTATGCAATAGGTTAGAAATGAACTCACCTCTTGCAACATTTTAAAAATTTTTGAGAATCTGCAACAAGTTGATGAGAGGAGAGAAGCGTGGAGTGTAAATGAATGATCTTTAAATGAATGAAAGAGAGAATGAAGGATGTTCTGCTTATAGTGAACCTAAAATAACTAAAAAAACCTTAAAAACTAAAAAAAGTTGACTTGACCTAAAAGCTACCCATTTCCTATAAAACTCTACTTCTTCTCATTCTCTCTCACAACTTTCCTGGAGCTCCACCACCTCTCCACCTAGGTACTCCCTCCCTCCCTCTTGTCCCTCCCCTGTTGCTTCCCATCCCCTCTCCTCCTGCTTTCTCTCCCCCTCCCTTCCCCTCTCCTCCCTCTCCCTTCCCCTCTCCTCCCCCTTCTTCTCCCGCTTCCTCTCTCCCCCTCCCTTCCCCTCTCCTCCCGCTTCTCCCCTCCCTCCTCCAGCTTCCTCTCCTCCCCTCCCCCTTCCCCTTCCCCTTCCCCTCTCCTCCCTACCTTCCCTTCCCCTCCTCTTGTTGGTAAGCTGAAAGGAAAGCAAAGAGTGGACACAAACTCAGAATACTTGCATTACTTGCATTATGGAATGAAGAAGAGTGAGTCCTTAAGTAGGCACCTCATACATGCTCACTGACATCACTGATGACTTCAGAGCTCCACAATCATCTCCTCAATCTGCTCCTAGATTCTCTCAATCATCCTATGTGGCTCTCCACCACCTAACTGTGCTTGTGGGCACCTAACTGTGCCTCTAGCACTCACACATAGAAACCAAGGTGTGCCTGAGGCATACACCTTGAGATATCCCAACATACCCCCCCTCAAGGGAATGCCTCAGGCTATGTCAAGCATACATCTAGTCTCATAGTTTCTCATGCCATCTCATGGTGGTCAAGGATAAATCTATGGCTAGGTTCTCATGCTAGCAAGGGTTCCCATGGGTGTAAGTTAAACAAAAGGGATACAAAAAGACCTTCCAATGGTTATCTCCCCTGCATGTACATGCACACAATGTCTGCAGGGACGTACCATGGAGCAAAACATACACATGACCTACATCATAAGGTGACCAGAGGTGTTTACAAAACACACAAAACACAATAGTTTATTTCATTCATTTTGGAGGACTATCCAGGCTGAGTACCTTGACATAAAAAGAGAGATCTGGAGCATACATAGAGATGATTTAAAATGCATAATCTTCAAAGGATGCCTCATCTTGTGGAGGCTCATCAACTGAAAGTAGATTTGCATTTTCTGTTTTTGCTTTGGCTCTGCAAAACTTCTCATTATGGTTGTTCTTGCCACAGTGCTTGCATGGATTAATTTTGAAGCAGTCCTTTGAAAGGTGATTTGTCTTTCCATAGTGATTGCAAGGAGTATACTTGCCCTTCTGGACTTTTATAGCATAAACAGTGTCATTGCCTTTCCTGAGCTCCATATGCCTTTCTTCTTCTTAGAGAGCAGAGATAATACCTTCAAGATTAGGATTAGGAAGATTTTTCAAAGTGCTAACTATGTGATCATAATCTTCAGGCATACTCTTAAGTAACACTGCCATAGCATCATCTAGAGTAATAAGAGAGTTGATAGAAGCTAATTGAGTCATAAGACTCCGCATATAGTTGACATGAGCTGCCAAAGTAGTACCATTAGCCATCTTCAATTCAAAGAAAGAGATTTTAAGTGATAGTTTAGAGATGTGAGAGCTAGCACCAAAAATCATGTCAAGCTTCTGCCAAGCTTCTGAAGGAGACTCTAAGTTAGAGATGTGGTGAATATAATCATCTCCTAAAGCAAGAACAATGATACCATATGCTTTTTCTTCTCTAGCGGGATCCCTTGCCGGTCGTGTCGGAGTTGAGGATTCTCCAGCATTGGAGGCTGTAGAAGAAGCAGTAGGAGTAGGTTTGACAAGTCCCCATAGGTTCTCCCTCATCAATGCGAATTTCACCTTCATCTGCCATGTGTGGAAGCCCTTTCCATTGAACTTCTTTAGATTCAATAGGGTAGCCATGAGAGGGTCTAACCCAGATATTGGGCAGTGTCTATCTCTCTTACAAGGCAAAAAATAACTGAAAGACTTCCAAAATATGAGCACTTGATGTAGCAAAGACTAGTGACCAATATTCAATCAATGATGCTTCTTCTTACATGCTTCATAGAAGTGGCTAAAATGAATACTTTCCAATCAAAACCAGGTCTAGCAATTCAAAACAAAATTGAAGCCACACTTGTACTGAAGTTATTGAAAGTTTCAAAAAACCAGAAATGCTAGAGTAGCATTTTATGTAGCATCATCTTCAAAAACTTGTCCAAAACTGTCAAAACCAAAACGCTGAACTTGGAGGGCTTGTAGCTCACTCTTCAAAGCAAGGAAAAGAGGGCTTTCTAAAGCAAAAGAAAGCTCATATACCAGAGAGGGTCCAGCACAAAGGTTGGTTAAAATGGTGTGCGCTTTTGCCCGGGGGAGTTGCTACAGGCTGAACCTGAGTTTTGACAATTTCTCCTTCGTTACTGAACCAAATGAGCTGAAAAATGGCTCAAAATCTTTGTCTTGAGGTCGCCCATCTACTCCTAAGAGGGCTCAGGCAATAGTGGAGCAGGCAGGGAGTATTGAGCAATAGAAGAAATTCGCTGTTTGGAGAATGGCAGCCAACAGAGACGTTTTTTTCTCAATTGCTTGTAGGTGGAAGTTTGCCCATACTAGAGGAGTTTACAGCTCAGAGGGTTTGGGCAATGGTCGTTTGTAGGCGGAGAACCAAGCTCTCAAAGAGTTTGGGAAGAAGGAGGAAAATGGGGAAGAAGAAGATGAAGAAGAAGAAGAAGAAGTGGCAGAAATGGGCTCAAGGGGGATCAAAGGGCTCTGATACCACCTCTTCCCCGCCTCCCCCTCCCTTCCCCTCCTCTCCCTCCCCCTCTCCCTCTTTGTCGGCCCTTCCCCCTCCCCCTCCCCTCCGCTCCCTCCCTGTCACCCTCCCCGCCAGCCCCTCCCTCCCCGTCGTCCCTCCCTTCCCCTCCCCCTCCCCCTCCCCATCCCTTCCCCTCCCCTGCGGCCCTCCCCTCCCCCTCCCCGTGGCCCCTCCCTCCCCTTCCCCGCCGTCCCTCCCTTTCCGTCCCCCCCCTGTGGCCCCTCCCTCCCCACCATCCCTCCCTTCCCCTTCCCCCCCTCCCCACCGATGAAGGGGGAGGGGGAGGGGGAGGGTAGGGGGAGGGGTGCGGCGAAGGGGGAGGGTGAGGAGCACAGGGAAGGGGAAGGGGGAGGGGCAAGGGGAGGGGAAGGGGCACGGGGGGGGAGGGGAAGGGGCAGGGGCGGGGAAGGGGGGAGGGCGAGGGGCACGGGGAAGGGGCGCGGGGGAGGGGCGGGGGAAGGGCCAGGCGAGGGGCGCAGGGGAGGGGTAGGGGAAGGGTGCGGGCGAGGGGCACAATGGACGGGCAGGGGGAAGGGCACGGGGGAGGGGCGTGGAGGAGGGAAGCGCGAGGGGCGTGGGGAAGGGCCACGGCGGGGGAGGGGTAGGGGGAGGGGGAGGGGAAGGGGCGAGGGCAGGGGAGGGGGAGAGGGAGGGGAAGGGGCGGGGGTGGGAGGGGGGTTAACCCCCCCCACCTGTTGCGCACGCAACAGAGGGGAGGGGGAGGAGCGGGGGTGAGAGAGGGGGAGGGGAGGCAGAGAGGGGGAGGGGGGGAAGGGGAGGGGGAGGGGGAGGGAATCCCCCTCCCACCCACCTGTTGCAACAGGTGGGGGGAAATCCCCCCACTTGTTGCACATGCAATAGGGGGGAGGGGGGATGCGAGAGGGGTGCGAGAAGGGGCGAGGGCGGGGAGGGCCGCGGAAAGGAGCGGAGGCTGGGGAGGCGGGGAGGGGAGGGGGTTAACCCCGCCCAACCTGTTGCGCACGTAACAAGGGGGAGGGGGGGTGGGGGAGGGAGGCGGGGAAGGGGGAGGGCACAGAGAGGGGAGGCGGGGAGGGGGAGGGCATGGGGAGGGGGGGTTTACCCCCTCACCTGTTGCACCTATTGGGGGAAAAATCCCCCCCTTACCCACCTATTGCGCACACAACAGGTGGTTGGGGGAAAGGGGGGTGGGGGGGCAAGGCGGGGAAGGGGGAGGGGAGGCGGGAGGGCAAGGAGGGGGACAACAGGTGGGGTAAACCCCCCCTCTCGCCCCCTCCCCACCCTCCCTTCCTCGCCTCCCCTCCCTCTCGCCCCCTCCCTGTCCTACCTTCCCCACCTCCCCTCCTCCTTCCCGGCCGTTAACCCTCCCTCCCCCTTCCTCGCCTCCCCTCCCGTCGGCCCCCTCCCTTCCTCCCTCTACTCCCTTCCCCTCTCCTCCCACTTCCCCCCTCTTCTCCCCCTTTTTAAAGGCGGGGAGCAGTGAGGAGGAGGGGAGGGGAGGGAGGAGGGAGAGGAGAGGGCAGTCGGGAGGGAGGAGACAGGCGGGGAGGCGGGAGGGAGGAGGAGAGGAGGTAGGCGGGGAGGCGGGAGGGAGGAGGGAGAGGAGGCAGGTAAGGAGGCGAGAGAGCGGGGAGGGCGGGAGGGAAGGGAGGGGGTCAACAGGAGGGCGCAGACGAGAGGGGAGGTAAAGAAAGAGGAAGGGAGAGGCGGGATGGAGAGGCAAGAGGACAATAACCCCCAACCTATTGCGCACACAACAGATTGGGGGTTAATCCCTCCCTACCTTAAGCCCCCAAAGGGCTTTAAATTTTTATTTTATTTTAAAGACAAAAAAATTAATTTAAAAAAGAAAAAAAATAAACAAAGTTAAAATAAATAAAAACTTTTTAAAAAAATTTAAAATTTAAATATAAAAATAAATTAATTAATTAAAATAAAATAATTAAAAAAAGACAAAAAAATAAATTAATTTAATTTATTTTTAAAATTAAAAATAAATAAAACTTAAAATAATATTTAATTAGAAATTTATCTCAAGTACCGCCAATATCTGTGGCGATAACTATGGTAACTCCGGCAGTAACTACAGTATCTCCAACTGTACCTACACCATCAACTGCTACAACTACAAGAACAAGAAGGAGTGATCGTGGAGCAAATTCAAGTTCTACAGCTATTCCCAGAAAGAGAGCAAAAATAACTCCTACTCCATCTGTAGATCGTTCAAGTGCAGGTTATTTAAAACCAGGTGAAAAATTGGATAGTGATGAATAGGAGGATCCGTAAGAAGAAGATACAAGTCTTGAAGACTTTTCTATAAGTGTGGCCTAGACTTACATCCTCCAGAGGATGAGGGATACATTTGGGGATTTTCACAATTCAGCATGGCCACAATGCTTATTGATCGAGCTTCATTGTTCACAAATCAAAGAAAGCTAAATAAGGCATTTGCACGCAAATTGTATGAAGATACAAGGAAAACAAGAACTCCAGTTGCCACTAATATCACTCTTCGTCCTATGGCGTTTAAGAGACTTCAAGAAGATGATCCTACATTGCCTGATGTCACATTTCAAAAGCACGTGGACTTTCTTGATGCTTTTGAGAACTTTAGAAGGAGTGACTTTGTTCGTGGAGAGGCTTTGTACCAAAGCTGATATGGGACTGACATCAAGAAGAGATACATGCTGGCAAAGAATAGATTCTTGGAAAGATGCAGGTTTGAGCCCATTGATGGGCAACACTTTTGTGAAGCTTCCAGGATCGCCCTTGATGAGGGAAGAAAAGGAAACTTGCCACAGATTGAGTGGATGGAAAAGTTTCAATGGGTCACTTGTCATATATGCATATTTAACGATGACTCAAAGTACATTCTAGAATCAGAAAGGCTGAATTCTGCTCCATTTAGGTTGAAAAAAAGCTCTTGTCTTTCTGAGATCTTGATAAAGGCAAGGGAGTTATGGATGGGCTGTGGAAAGCCACAAACAATGAAGGGCAAGAGACCTACATCTGAGTACATGGCAAAGAGGACTCGGTTCTATAGATGCTTGAAAGGTGTTGTAAGCAATACGCAAGGCATACCAAGTAATAATGTTGAGGCAAAGGATTTGAACACCGCCGTTGCAAGATACAGGGATTGTACTTGCATTGTCTTCCATGAGGACTCACTGTTTTAGAGCATCGTGGATGTTTGCCAAGCATATGAAATAGGGAAGATATCCTTTGAGGCACCAGAGCGCACTGCAACTCAGAGGAAAGAAATAAAGAAACCGATGTCTATTGTTTGGTGGAGAGCATTAAGGTTTGTTCCAGATGCAATAACAGAAGAAGTATGCAAGAAGATCCTAAGTGGTGTCTGGTTCTTTAAAAAGAAGAGCAAGCATAGCAACTTGGATGAAGTGGTCACCCGAATGATTCAAAGTGAGGCTGCTCTCTCGACACTATTATTTTTATTGAAATCTGATGATGAGTTAGCTGGCAAGTCAATTGATGTGGATAAGAAGAAAGCACTTAGCCTAGGTCAACTCCTTGATAAGACATGGGCTAGAAAGTGGTTGGCTTCAACGGATGCAAATGCCACACCAACAAAAGATCTAAGAGCTGAAATGCCAAAGGTTGTTGAGACAGAATATATGGACATCAAGAAAAAGGCCTTGCAGTCCACTGCCCAAGGTAGAGCGATTGCTGGTTTAGATGATGGTTCTCCATTCAGCTTCTCCTATGATATCCTACTATTAGAGAATGATACAAATTTTGTACACATCAATGGCATTGATACAGAGCATTTCATAATAATGAGCAGTCATGCTTGGGAGAAGCCATGCGTATTTTTCATAGATGAATTGCAAGACCTTGCAGTGTCACGGATAGTTGAACTTGTGCAGTTTATCGTAGAAGGTCCTATGGCAGATAAGAAAAGATCAATGTTGGTCCTGTTCGTGATAGAATCACAAAGGGATGCCTTGTATGAGAGTTTGACATCTGCATTTGGGTATTTACTTTCAAAAGTATACCGTGGTATAGTCCTACGTAATCATATGATTGTCTTGGAAGGCACTACCATTCAAGTCTTGTAGCCTTTCTTGATGTGCTTCTTATCCAGGGGTGGTGGCAATCTAATCAAAATTCCTTATAGGACTCTCGAGCTTCATTACTTTAAGGATAATAAGGTTAAGCTTGATGCAACAATGGTGGATTACAGAAAGCCGATGGATCCTGATGCGATACTAGAGATAACAAAGAATTTACTGAATGATGGGTGGGAAGTAGCATTGTATCGAATGGGTTTTGCTCCTGAGAAACTGCTATGCTAAGGTAGAAATGTAAATGTCATTGATACCCCCCATTAAATTGAGTTCTTTGACACATATTGCAATTGCACTACCTTCTTTGAAGAGGAAAATGTCAAAGAAGAGGGTAGTGAGAAAAATGTCGAAGATGAGGGTAGTGAGTCTGAGGGTGATGATTCTAGCTCAGGTGATGATGAGGATGAAAGCTCTGCATGTGATGACTTACGCCAAGAAGAAATCCACACAAAGAATAAGGGTGATCAATTGTCAACTAGAGTCAAGGAGGTTCCACTCATCATACGGGAAGGCTCGCGGTAGCAAGAAGTAGTATAGCACATCATAGGAAAAGGTAAGGCTAAAGAGGTGGAAGCACTTCCCTTGAAATTAAAAGTGAGGAAGGCACCCTTGATCTTGGGTGAAGGAAATGCAAGTGGATCAAGCAAGGAAGCCTTACTCAAAGAAGGTATGGACGAGGCAAAGCATGACCAGGAGGAGTTACCAAGAGGAGGCATAGATGGTTCTTCGACCATGACCTTACAGACTCCAGAGCAGCCTACTAGTCAGGAACCTAGTAGCCAGGTCCCTACTCACCAAGAACTTGGTCATGAGACTCTAGAGCAGCCTTGCTTGGAACTGAAGAGCAAACTACTGAGGACCTTGCTACTGAGACTCTAGTCTTAGAGCAGCCTATTAGTCAGGACCTTGGTAGTCAAGGGCCTGCCATTGAGGACATTGGTACTGAGTAACATGATGACTGATGACTTTATAATCACAAGTTTTAAACTTCTATGTAAAGCGAAAATCTAATAAAAAGTTTACTACTTTTTTGATTTCTTTACTCTCATTATTGTGTATAAAGATTGTTTATGAGATCCATTTTATACTTAATGGTGTATTTTGAACTTTATGTCAAATGTATTTCTATAGTTAAGGGTGTTTTTTAATACCAAGTGAGGTGTATATGTACAACACTTACACATAAAAGGATTTATCTACACTACCTTTCTAAGGGATTTATGTACACCACCTTTCTAAAATAAATGGTCATAAAGGTGTGTGCACACCACTTATACATAAAGGTGTTTATTCACACCACCTTTCTAAGAGAATTGGTTATCTATTGATGTTCTTAGGTGATAGTAGCTCTATTCACAAGAAGTTATGAAGATGTTTATGTAGACCACCTTTGTAAGAGATTTGGTTATGCATTGATGTTCTTAGTACGTAATCATCAAATCTTTTGTTTTGAGTTGTCAAATCTAGTTCAAAAAACAACATTACTAGTATATTCAAAATTTTTGGACTGTTTTTTAGTCCATTTCTCAAATTGGATTTTACACAAGTCCAAAAATTTTGAATAGTGTGTTAATGTCGAAGCATTTCTTCCAAAACTTGGTTGACTCTTTCAGTCTGGCCATCTGATTCTAGGTGGTAGGTTGAACTGAACAATAGAGTTGTACCCAAAGATTCAAACAATGAAATCCAAAAGTGACTAGTAAACTTAGGATCTCTATTGGATACGATATTCTTGGGCAATCCATGGTGTCGAAAGATGTGTTGTATGAAGAGTTTGGCGATGTCTGCAGCCTGTGCACTTCTTTTGCAAGCAACAAAGTGTGCCATTTTGGACAATCGATCAACAATTACAATACTAAGTGTTACCTCTAGAGGATCGTGGTAGTGTTGTAATGAAATCCATGGAAATACTTTCCCACCTTTCAGTTGGAACTGGAAGAGGCTAAAGAAGTCCTGATGGAAGTCTTCGGCTTGCTTTCATTTGTTGACAAGATAAGCAAGATGTAACCATTTTGATGACGATGCTTTTCATCTGAGGCTAGTAGTATGTTGCGCTAAGTAACCTATAAGTCTTGTTGATGCCTGGATGGGCAACATAAGGAACTACATGATGCTCTTTTAACAAAAGACCTCGAACATCCTTGTCATGTGGTACACAAAGGCGATCTTGATAATACAGAAGGTCTTCCATATAAGAATAGGATAAGAAAAATCTTATGTTCGAAAGTCAAAGGTTGATCTTTTGAAAGAACTTGTACTGCTGTGCCAAAGTCTTTATCATTGAAATACTTCCCTTTAAATGAATTCGGAACATCCATAGATAATGTAGAGATTACCATAGCTGATGCTAGAGTTAACCTGCTGAGATCATCTGCAACTACATTACGTAGTCCTAGAATGTACTCAATGGTCATGTGAAAGTTGGCCAGAAACTCAACCCAGCATGCTTGTCAAGCATTCATGACTGGATGAGTAAAGATATACTTTAGAGAGTGATGGTCTATCTTGACCCCGAGTTGGCTCCCATGAGATAATGTTTCCAAGAGCGATAAGCATGTACAATGCCAAGAAACTCCTTATCATAGACCGGGTATCACGTTTGGATATCGAAATGTGTATGGCTGTCAAAAGCAATAACTCTACCTTCTTGCATCAAGATTGCTCCTATAGTGATGTCGGAAGCATCGGTCATGACCTTAAATGGAAGGTTTGGGTCAGCAATAGCCATAACTGGTGTGGTAGTGAGTGCTTGCTTGAGTTGCTGGAAACTATACTCTGTTTCAAGAAGCCAACTAAGAAACTGTTGTGCTTGTCAATAATTCGGACATAGGAGTTGCAATTTTGGAAAACTGATAGACCTTTGTATGGTAGAAGTTTGCCAATCTGAGAAAAGAGCGGACATCATGAACATTCTTAGGAGTAGGCTAGTTTCAGATTACCTCGACCTTCTTAGGATCCATAGAGATGCCTTGAGATGAAATAACATGTCCCAAATATTCGAGTTGGGTCTTGAAGAACTCACTCTTCTCAATGTTGTAGAGAGAATTTGCACAGAGAACTTCAAAAACTTGGTGAAGATGTTGTTTATGCTCATGTAGGGATCTGCTGAAAACGAGGATGTCATCGAGGTAAACAAGGATGAACTTATCGAGGAAGGGCCTGAAGATGTCGTTCATTAGTGTCATGAATGTGGCCGGGCATTGTTTAACCCAAAAGGTATGATCAAACATTCATAGTGTCCATACTTTGTTCGAAAAACTGTCTTGTACTCATCGCCTTCTCATATGTGAATTTGATGATGACCTGAATGAAGATCAATGTTTGAGAATTGTGTTGCATGTAGAAGTTGATCGAAGAGGTCATTAATGCGAGGCAATGGATACTTGTTTTTTATAGTGATCTTGTTGAGGGCTCGGTAGTCAATGCAGAGGCACATTGACTTGTTCTTTTTTCCAACAAGTAGTATAGGAGATCCGAAAGCGCTACGACTGGGTCAAATGTGACCTTTGTCAAGTAGTTTGGTCACCTGTCTTTGGATTTCTTCATTTTGAGTGTAAGAAACCCAATAAGGAGGTTTTGACAGTGGATTACTGCCGGGAATAAGTTCGATTGGGTGATCCACTGGTCGTCGAGGTGGTAATTGCTTTGGCAATTCCTATGGAACAATATCCAGGTAGGGCTGGAAAAAAGGTTGGTTGAGGTATTCAGGAGGATCCTTTGTTGGTGTCTCCTCTACTATCGTAACCAACAGAAGTGAAGTCTTTTACTTAACATTTATGAACCCACTTCTTTACCTATAGGGCAGAGGCAACTAGGGTTGAAGGAGATTTCCTAGAACCAGTTAGCTCAATAAGTTTTCCCTGGTGGACAAACTAGATAGTATGGCTATGAAAACTAATTAATGGATCATAGTTGTAGAGCCATTGTTGTCCAAGTATGACATGGTACCAAGAAAGAGGCATGATGTCAAATTTTTACTTGTCCGTATAATGTTGGATGCAAAAAGATAACTTTTTGATCCTGGTGTTGCACAAGAAGGTAGTTCTATTCACGAGTTCAATCTGATAGTCCATGGGACTAGGACTGGTGGTCAACCGAAGTTTGTCGACCATAGAACTAGCTAGGAAGTTATGAGAGCAGCCACTGTCGATGAGGATAGTGACCGTTGTTCCATGAATCGATCCTTGGACACAAAGTACTTGAGTGGCCACGGAAGGTTCGAGGTTGCTGGCAAGGCTCATGTGGATGGTATTTGCCATTCGAACAGCTTTGCTGAATAGATTTGCCTTTCTTGTCTTGTGGTGGGGTAGCATCTTCTGTTTGGGAAGTGCTAGGTTCCATATTGGAAATTTTCTTTGGTCACTTGGCACAATCCAACCATCTATGGTCACCTGTATAGATGGTACAAAGTCCTTTTGTGTTGGAGTTTTTCTTCTTGTCAATGGCTGCACCTTTATGTTGGGGATGGTGGTGATGACTTTGTGAAGAAGAAGAGGCACGATCCTTGGAGGAGTGCTTCTATTGGAATACAACATACGATTTTTGAGATGTGGGGATCTTGAGACTATTGCTGACCTTGATTACCCGAGTTTTTTCTAAACTTGGAGTTATCTTAAAGGCGAGCACCTTTGTCCATAGTAGAGTTCTGTGTTCTATTAGCACTCTACTTCCTTGTGTTTTGGAAATCGGTAATGCGCTCTATGTAAGCAATAGCGCCAGCTATCGTGGTGATGTTTGCTTTAAGACATCAATGCGTAATGAGGAATTTAGGCCTAAGATGAAAGCATGAAGGCAATCATCATCAGTTAAACCATCAATCTCCATCATCAATGTGGTGAAGTGAGAGATGTAGGAAGATAGGGAGCCTGTTTGCTCCAACTGTCTGAGTTTTGAACGTGCTTGGAAGTCCGCATTGGTAGGTATGAATTGCTAATGGAGCACATGTTCAAAACGTTCCCAAGTTAATACACTTTTGCCATCCTTTAAGCATCGTTGCTACCATAGGAAAGCTGTATCCCTGAGGAGGGAGGCTACTAAGGCAATCTTTTTGCCTTCAGTGAGGTCAATAGTATCAAAGTACATGCGTAATTTTGTGAGCCATTAATTAATTGTTCGGCAATTTCGTTAACCAGTGTAGGCTTCCGGAATTTTAATGTCAAGTTTTTTAGTTTTGGAAGCTTGGAGTAAGCGGTAGAGGGCACAGACTTTAGTGTTTTCTACCTCAAGTACATAGTCATCTGGTTGCGTCACGTTAGCCTCTATATGTGTGGTACTGCGAGAATCTTGGAGTTGGACTTTCTGGACCTACTAGTCGGAGATGCTTTCCTAAAGCTAGGAAATTTGAAGTTGAAGTAGCGCTTTGCCTTGTAAGTTGACTTCAAGGGTCTTTTTTGGACTTGAGTCGCTGATCTCTGGAGAGGTTGCATGTGAGCGTTGCAACATATCTGAGGTCTCTATGAGAAGAGCATGAACCTACGCTCTAGTTTGTACCATTCCTGGAAAAAGATCCGGGCTACTCCCTGAGGTTGCTCATGTTGGAGGGGGCAGGCGAGGCAGGATGGAACCACCCGTGGAAATCTGGTAAAGGAGGTCCTGTCTAAGGTAGCATTGGTGATGCCGAAGTGAGTGTTACTACTCGTGAGAGTATAGGGGTAGGTTGGAGAGTCCACAGATCTGAGAAGGGATAAGGAGCTGGTGTCGGGAGTGGAGGATATCTAGGAGAAGGAGTACCTTCAAAGTGTAAATACTGTCTTGGGGAAGGTACAACCTATGCAGGAGGATATCTAGGAGCTGACAAAAGTGGAGAGTACCCTAGAGATGCTGAAGCTGAGGGGTAAAAGTCTCTCCAAAGATGGACAACAAACTCGTGAGGAATATCAAGTTCTGGGTATCTACGTGTCTCGTGAAACACAACTTGGACTGTGCTAAGGAAGTAATGTAATTGAGGTGCCTCATGCAAAAGGTATAGGATGTGATCCAAGTCACTGGAAGGGCATGTGACATAGAAGACCCATGATGCAAAAGCTCCGAAATGGGCTGGTTGTGCAATCTGAACATGATATTGTGTGATAGATGATGCTTGAGGTGTCCTTGAAGGGATTGGGGCATTACCACCGGTTTCCATGCTTTAAGGAGGAGGCTTTCATTTGCTGTAATTTGATAATGAGCGGCAAATAACAATATGAAAGAGAATCCTCAGAAATAGAATGGAAAGAATCCACCTGGAATAGATTAGATTTGCCCGACTATGCCAAAAAGCATGTACCAGTGGTGGGCTTCGGGCTAGAAAAAGTACATCAATTGCGAGTTGAAGGAGGTCCTAATGTCAGGCTTCAAATTTTGAAATTAGGGTTTACTATAGAGGGAGGCAATTCAGTGACCAAACAGTCCGATTGTGGGCAGAAAGATGTTGCTAGCAAAACCATGAACCACACAGGATCTCGATCTGTTGTGTAGAGGCGAGGTTTTGTACAAGAGGGGCTAGCTGAGGGAATTTGCTAAACAACAAGGCCTCTATTCACAGGCTGAGATGGCGAGGTGAAGAGATCTAGCAGGCTGTGCAGAGATGGGCATCAGGCTGTCACTCTTTTGGGTGTGAAGGAATGCATCCATGGCTGAGCAGAGGCTGGCGAACAAATAGAAAGCTAAGGGCATGATTGGCGTGACTATGGAAGGCTACCAAAGGCTGAGCATAAGGCTGCAAACAAAAAACAACAAGCTTGAAGTGGGCTTGGCATGGGATGGAAAGAAGAAATTAGCAAGGGAGGGGCAGAATCGACATGAATAGACCGTACAGAATAGTAGGCACAACTTTCAAGAAGAAGGTGTGACTTACGAGATGCCAAAAATCAATTTATGAAGGTTGCAATAACTACTAGGCATTGCTTTTTCCAAAAATTAAAGGCTGGGCTACTTGAACGTAAGGTTAGTCTTGAGTTGGGCCTTAGGTTTAGGACTGGTTGCCCTTTTTAGGCCCTCTAGGTGCCATTTTGTAGGGTGGTGCTTGGTGCCAAAGGGTGTGCCTATTCTAAGGGGTGTGACCCTTGGAATATGTGTACCTTTTTATGAAGGGGTGTGACCCTGTTTTAAAAAGGGGTGTCCCCACACCGAAAGATGTGGCCTTTTTTCCACGATGGGGTGTGTCCCTTCGGTGAGAAGTCAAAAACTCTTCATCAAAAGTTGTGTTCGATGGTGGAAAAGGTGCATCCCTTCATTTTGGGACAGCCCAAGCACATCAAAAGACACGATTTTTGTTGTGTGCATTCACATCAACTCGTGATGTCAGGGAGATGGAGAGGCCACTAATGACTTTGGGTGGGGTTGGTGCTAAAAAATTTTATGCTCATTCTCTCCATCTCTTCCATGCACAACGTGTGTGGATATCCTTCCAGTGGAAAAAGATGTATCAGATAGGCGCTAGAAGGTGGGACACATTTCCTACAAGCACGAGCAAAATTTGCTCTGATACCACTATAAGAAATCCTATGTTTACTATATTTAGAGTGCTAAGGAATAGAAAGGAGACTAAAATAGCAGAGAACAAGGAATATTTATATTGCTTGAGTGTTTGTAGCGTGTCATCTATACAGTTGGGCCTCTCTTATATAGAGAGTGAAGAGTCACACATGAAAAGGTGTGTACTCCAAAGTGTATGTGCATGAAGAGGTGTGTACCCCTTGTGAAGGGTGTGACCCTTGATGAGAGGGTACATTACAATGGGAGTGTCTCTTCAATAGAATGTCTCTTGTGAAGGGTTGTACCTCATAGGAAGTGTCCCGTCGAAAGGGCATACCCTTCCACAAGTGTCCATTCATCAAACCATCCATAAGTCTAAGATATAGAGAAATGAATACATCATAGATCGTGACAGAGCTTCTTGGAAAAGGTTTTCCAATGATGTCAAGAAGTCGGTATCTCTTTAAATCCTACTAAATCTATTTTTTGTGTATGAGTTGGGATTCTTCTTGGACATGTGATTTCCAAGGATGGCATTCGTACTAAGCTAGGTAAAATTCGAGCTATTGAGCAGATGCACGAACCCACTAATGTTGGTAATATGTGTATTAGATTCCTTGGGGTCAACTTTCAATGGGTGAAAATAAAGAGGGGTAAAATGCATGAGTTGGTTCACATGGCCCTAGATATGTGCATGGAGGACAAGTGTTGGATGGAGAGTTGTATCTTGGTGTTGGCCTTGTACAAAGGTGACAAGGTGGAAAGCCATGGTCCTTTCAGGCCTAAGAGAGCCTAGGCTCTAGAGAAGCCTAACTGAATGCAAAAGTTTGAGGAGTCGACCTTGATGCTACCGACTATGAACCACCTTCTTCATATATGGATGTATGAGCTCGGTTGAGTCTGTGTGAGAGATGCAATTAGTCTGTGATTTCGCTATGGCTTCGATTGCAGTCCTTGTATTGGCCCACAAGCTCAATAGAGATGCAACTTGTTGTTTTGAGTTCACGGTAGTTGATGAATATATTTTTGAGTTCTTGTAGAAATCTACTCTCTGATGTATTGGTTTTCTTTTGAATAAAAGGAGTCGACAAGTTCTATGTTATCTCAGATATTCGGAGTTATTTTTTGGTGTATGAATAGTTTGATTTTTTAGCTCAAATTCTAACAGTGGTATCAGAGCCATGACTCTGACAGCCTACGGAGCTAGTAAAGCTACATGTCCAAAAAATCTCGCATGCAAGGATATTTTGTCTTTGATAGGTTTGGCCCCCACAAGGGCTGCCATACATACCCGCTTGGTGGACCAAAGAGTCAAACAAAAGAGTATTGCTTTGGGGATCTTGGAAAGCACTGCCATTTAAGTCTAGCAAGTGTGGCATATCCCCTGCTCAATCGGGTCTATAATGCTGGTTGCATCGTGAAGATCGGGCTAGAGAAAAGAACCCCCAAGTATGTATAGGACGCAACTACCTCCTCTGGTAACCCATCTAGTGTGAAAAGCTCTCAGTGCATGGTTGGCCAGGATGTATTGAAGATCATGACCTTGTTTTACCAAGGTTGACGTTCCAGTCATGTGTCTCGTAGAAGGTATGGAGTGCATCAAAGTACCATTGGAGACCCTCTACTAAGAAGGAGAGTAGGACCACATCCTTTGTGTATAGGAGAATCTGGAGTAAGGATTTGGCTAGAGAGCAGCTAGCGCACCCTAGAGTCCCAATGAAAGTCTCAAGCTCTTCTATGTAGAGGCCAAACAAGGTTGGTGATATAGGACAACCTTGGTGGACCCCAAGGATACTCATATTCTCCTTTATCCATCCTACACCTATCTGGACCTTAATCAAGACTCTCTCATAAAGTGCCACGACTACCTAGGTGATCTCCTGATCATACCCCAACTCTTATAGACTTTTGATGAGTCGACCTCTTGGCATTGTGTCAAAGGCTTTGCAAAAATCCACAAAGAAACCATGTACCCTGGCCTCCTCAATGACCCCTTTGAGTGAGAGTATGCGATCCATGATCCCGTGGTCTCTCCAGAAGTCTGGTTGTCCCACAGTCCTAAAGCCTCGAAGCTCTGCAAATTAGCCAACCTCTATGTCAAGCACTGGTGCATAAATCTTGGACATGACATGTCCAAATCATAATGTTCTTGTAGTTTCCGGGCTCATGGGATCCCTTGCCTTGTGAATGGGAGTGATGGTATTAAGGGTCCAGGTGTGGGATTGGTGCAACCACTTCATTAAAAAGATTTGCTAAGATAAGGGCCAAGGTATTTATTCCATATGCAATGAACTCAGTACATAGGCCCTCATGATCCTTCGCTCAATCATTGTGAAGCTTCAAGGTTGCATGTTTGACACCACTAGATGTGAAAAGTGTGCACGATGTGGGGTGTGATATGTGTGGGAGATTGGGTGATGTGGCTAGTTAGGGACATCATATAGTGTGTGTGCATAGGGTGCCACAGTTTGGTGTCCATGAGAGGGGATGAAGCTTGCCGCTGAAGGAACTAACGTCATAAATCTTTAGAGTTGTTACTAAACAAAATGTTTAGTTACTCATTCTGGCAAATGAAAGCTTTCTTCTTATGGCATATTAGGCATGGCAATACTTTCATATCCTCTCTAGCTCACTTTTAAGATGATGCTTAGCCTTGAATCTGAGTTGTCGGCATAAAGCCTTACACTTATCATTGTATTTATTGTTACAAGGTACTCAACCAAGAGGCAAAGGGCGTGTGGATCGAGTGTTATGTGGGAAAATGTGTAAGGTGGCTTGATGCAAAGAGCGTGTGATCAAGGTAGCTCGATTCTCTAAGATTGGTATGTGATTAATGTATGTGACAAGAGTGGTGTCGTGGTGTGTGTCGTAAGGCATGGGATAGATATACTAAAAGTAAAGATATGTGTGATCCACACTTGGTGGGGGTGGTGAGACAGAGGTTCGTGATATGTGAAGTGGAGGTTGGAGATCCCATGAGATAGTCAACCATGCTGGACTCTTTGCCCCCATGTGGGAAACATGTGCAACCACTCAAGGAGGGCCAACGATCCAGACCATTATAACATCATGTATCCTACACATGCCTATTTATGCATGCTCGTAAAATGTGACTGGGGCTCGTCTATTTGCAGAGTCTCGAGTCATCCCAGCCTTGTCTAGATCAACATTTGATAGTAGGATACATTCATCACAAAAATCTAGAAGATACCTGGTGTGTACCCATCCTTGCATTGAAGTCCCTAATGAGGAGAACTTACTCGCAACTCAAGAAATCCATGAAGTCCAGGTAGAGGGCTGCTTATGGTGAATTTTGAGCTGCCTCTTGCAAGTTACGAGCAAAGTGTGAGGTCTCAAGAGGAAAGTAACTAGCTGCAATGAATTGGTCCTCTTGAGAAGGGCGTCGGACCCACTGAAACTTGGCATGTGCATCTCACCTCTCGATGGAGATTGCGCGATGAGGGATGACTTGTATAATACTGCCACTTCTCAGATCCTGGAATTCCTATCTCTTGGGTCTCCATCTTAGTATGCTGCCTCACACCTGTATCCACTGGCTACTAGCAAAGGCCATTCTGGACTCTGATGTGTCTCTATGTAAAAAGCTATATCTTGACCTTTGTAGGATTATAAGAAATTTCTTAGATCTGACCATAAGGTAAAATTGCAGTCCAAACACTCTAGGTCAGGGTTTTGGTATTATGAATCTCATAGACCCCGCCCCCTATGTAGGGGAGCCATCGAATGCCCGTCAGGGCCTATTAAGAGCCACCCTTCATGGAGTACTACCTACTTCCCCTTCTTGTGGTAGGCGACATCCTACTATTGTATGCAGGTATGCCTCTCCTCCACATGTAAGGTGTAAGGTCCTCATCCAAGTAGATGTCTAGGTGGTCACGTAAGGCTAATCATCTGCGTAGTGTTGCAAGGTGGGCTTAGGCGATCTTGAAGTGAATGATGAGAGACTACTCTTGGTTGGGGTCCCATCCTATGCGCTAAGCTCCCTTGATCCCATGCTCTTGGACTTCCAGAGTGGAAGTCATGAAGCTGGTTGCATCATCAACCAGGGTGGTAGATCTATGAGGAATGCCTCGTACTCGGACATTGAGAACCTATTGGCGATCTATTAGAATGGTGGTTGAAATGATGGCCTTTGCAGGCTCCCACTTCATGACATCCACCCTTTTGGAAGGCTCTGCAATGGCTAACTGCATGGGCTAACTGCATGGTGGCTATCTGTGCCTCTATTGCCTCAACTGCTGGCCCACTGTTGGGGGCTGTCATTATGGTTTCCACCTCCTTAATGAGCTGTGATATCTCCTGGCCCACCAGGCTATGGTTGAGGTAGTCTTGCTTTGCCTCTTGTGTATGATGGCAGTGTACCTCCATGAGAATGTGGTCCTAGGCATCTGATGGGATTGTGTGACCATGGAGTTATGCTGGGTATGAATATGGTGTGAGTGGGGCTCGAGTGATAGGGGGTAGGGACATGGGGACCAGGTTTTGAGAGTGGTGAGGGGCCATTCAGAATGTAGGTATGATAAGACCAATTGAAGAGGGGAAAGGTGACTGACTGAGGGGTAAGGGTGATAGGAAGGAGGCATACTATGGTGGAGCATATGGAGTTGGGCTAAGAGGGCATGTCGAGGCTACTCTCGATCCCAACAATATGTCTTCTAAGTGGATTTTCGTTGATTCCGTCCTTAAGCCACAACTAATTTGACTTATATGTTTCAGGAGAATAGTTCTGATGGTAGAACAATGGTCTCCAAAACCAAAGGTGGTCTTGCCAACTTCATTCATATTTCTAGGGAATTGTAGAATTCCTACAAGATGAATCGGCAAATATTCAAAAGTCATCATGAACATCATGAGTTGCTACTTTTCGCGAACCTCAACATACTCCGGGCTGGGATAGGTAGGCCCTTCCGTTGGGTTGGAGTACTCGACCACAAAGGGGGAGAAGCTTTCATGACTTCCCATGGTATGGGCATTATTTTGATGATGATGATGATGATGATGCAAACTCTGGTGTGGTCACATCTGAAGATAGTGGTGCTGTCACTTATGAGGACGGTGTAGTGGATGTCAGTGGTGATGAGGATGATGTAGTGGTTGAAGTTGAGCTGCTTGGGAAGAGGCCATGCTGGCTACCATTTGTGTGGCAGTGCTATCAACCTGTAAGCCATTACAATTGCTGTGTTTATTTACGTCAACGATCTTGGGCTATTTCTATTGTTTCTCCTCCTTTTGTTTCTCTTTCTCCTCTTCACTTGTATCTCTTTTTGTCATTTCTCTTTCTCTAGACTTCTTTTTCCTTCTTGCTTTGCAAAGGTCTGAGATTTATGGAAGGGTCCAAGGCACACAGCCCTTCAAACCTTCCATTGTCTCAAGGAGGGGCTAGTTGCAACCGTTAAGTAGTGGATTAAAGGGGGCTCCTGCCCATAGTAACAAAGCAGTCCAAGGACCAGTCAAGGAAGCAACTCCAGTCTTCAACCTGTTTCTTGGAGCCTTTGGAGAGTAGTTTGAGGTTCTTGTTGTTTGCAGGTTCAAATACATCAAGCTCTTAGCATTTGTAGATTCGATTGTATACCCAAGTCGAGCTGAAGCTTCTAGAAGTAGTTGTGAATGTTGGCGTAGGCTCCAATAGAGATGGAAGCCCTTGAACAAGACATGACAAGAATATTGATGTTGAACAAGCCTGTGGGGCAGGTGCTACAGTTGTGCAGGCCCATGAGGATTTTGACAAGTCTAGATTGTAGGTATCTCCAATGGAAGAGCCCTGAGGGGCAGGACTAGTCGGCGGTAACCAAGGAGCCTTGAAGCAAGTCTTGGAGCTCTATATCCATGGAGAGGATTTGGAGCAAGGCAGTGTAGTCAGGACCTAGGTAGGAGCTAGGCGACGAGGATAGGAGCTAGGCTTAGGTGGGGGTTGAGGGAGTAGGCTAGGTGTAGGGTGGAGCTAGGTTTAGGTGGGGGGTGAGGGAGTAGGCTAGGTGGGTAGGGAGAAGACTAGGCAGGGGGTGAGGGAGCAGGCTAGGCAATTATGGAGAAGGCTAGGTAGTGGGTGAGGGAGTAGGTTGGTGTGTGTGTGTGTGTGTGTGTGTGTGTGTGTGTGTGTGTGTGTGTGTGTCTGTGTGTGTGTGTGTGTGTGTGTGTGTGTGAGAGAGAGAGAGAGAGAGAGAGAGATGATGATGATGATGATGAATGTTTTAACATCCATGAAGGCCAAATATGACCTATGGGAACATGACAAAAGGCAATACATCTATGATAGGTCATATGTTTGATTACATATGGTGGAGAACATGTTGTATGTCTAGTGATCCAACAAATGATGTCGTATCTCCATAAACTTTGCAATCTATGCTCCCATAGCTAAGGTATGGTCATGTTGGGAGAGGAAACTAGCAATACTCAAATGCCCTGAGATGATAGCATCACATTCCAAAAGGGAGTGCTACTCAGACTCTATTGTGCATAGTGTACTTAGCCTCTCTGAGTGAGGGGTGGGCATGAGGCCTGTAGCATGCCATCTACTTGTTTCACATTGTAGATGATGTGAGCGTGTGTGTATGGAAGCAACTGCATGCATTGCAAATCTTTGATGGCATAGTGTGCATAGCCTCTTTGAGCGAGGGGTGGGCATGAGGCTTGTAGCATGCCATCTACTTGTTTCACATCGTAGATGATGTGAGCCTGTCTATATGGAAGCAACTACATGCATCACAAATCTCTAGATTGGCTCTAGAAGGTAAGGTTGAGTATGGTATCCCCTTGGTGCAAAGAATCCAACACTTGTATATATCTTATACACATATATCACTTGAGGTTTGATATATGCTCTCCATATATCATTCATAGTTGTGCCCAAAAACAATCAATTGTGTTTCAGAATTGATCATCTAATTTGATGGAAGATGGACTAAACATTAGGCAATTCTAGGTTATCCACTCTACATGGTCAAATGTGTGTGTGTGTGTGTGTGTGTGTGTGTGTGTGTGTGTGTGTGTGTGTGAGTGTGTGAGAGAGAGAGAGAGAGAGAGAGAGAGAGAGAGAGAGAGAGAGGAGACATATTTTACAATGTGGAATAAACTACAATACTTGAGAAAAAAATAAGAACACAATATCATATCATATTAGATTTGAGACAACTAGAAAGAAACACACCATGACACTATAAAAGATTCAAGTTTTTTGATAAAACAGATTGTAAAATGCAAAACTTCAAACACCTTCGATGCTTTTTGCCCTCTCCTATGTAATGAGCTCCTCAAAGTTATCTTTCGCTTCCTTTTTGTCCAAGAGTGCCATTCCGAGTTTTGAGGATTAACTAGACCAAGCACAAGATTTGGGTCCAAATCTCATGTGCTCTCTAACAATGAGCTTCAATAATTCTTTTCTCATCTGCATTGCAAACCATTGCGATAGTTTTCAGATTATTCGCCACTGCAATAGTTGCAGCCTTACTATTAGCAAAGGTGTCAAAACCAACTTCATGTACCTTAGTGAAAGCCTCAATTGTGCTGGTGATCACACGTATCTTTCTCTTTATTGTTGCTCTTACAATCCTCGATTCCTCGTCCATGCCCTCATCATCTTCATCATCCACAACCTCATTAGCATCCAAAAGACATGTCTTATTGGCACTATTTGTGTAGCACTCAATGTTGCTAAAGCTCTTGTCCTTGCTAACAAGTGTCAATGCCACCAATATAAAAATTATAAAAGGATTATTTGAAGTGACACTCCCTCTCAACATCTTGTAATTGATGGAAATGCTCTCAAGAGTAGCTTTCAATGCAACCATTTACCTACTAGTCACAAATGACAAGCACATGATCAATCGGTAGTTTGCATGAAGTCAAAAGAAGATGGATCAAGCTAGTATAGTATATTCTTTCCCTTGATCTTCACCACATTGCAAGCTACTCCTCCTTTCCCTACATCCCATTAGAGGCAATCTCCACAAGTTCAACTTGCTCAAAGCTCAAAGAAGGATCCTTGAGTACAAACAAGTTAATATTCGGTGACTTTTTTCCACCAATGTCATCAACATCCATGTACCATTGATAAACAATGTCACTAGAGACTCCATCAATTATTTGGATCTCTTTCGTAAATGTATTTTTTTGGTGCCATTAATATTGACTTACAAGATACACACAACTTTGTATTAACAATAGAAATTAAAAACAAAAGGGAAGAGTCTCTCTCTCCCGCTCTCTCCATAAGAATTTCTATCCCCATAAAGACTTGGCCCCAAGAATAAAACTTTGTGAGGAGAATATCTCCCCATAAGAATTAAGTCACAATTGTCAAAACTTTGTCAGAAGAGTGTTCCCTTAAAAGATTCAGCCCTAAGGTGAAAACTTAGGAGAAGGTACCCTCAAATCAAAGACTTGGCATCAAAGCAAAAGGTTTTGTCCCCAAGGTCAAATATTATGATAAGAATGGTGCTCCAAAAAATTTGTCGCAAAGGTCAAACCTTTAAAGGAGAGTGTATGTGGCCCCACGGTGAAATTTTGCGAGGAGGAAGGTACCCTCATAGATTTGGCCCCAAGGCCAATAATTTCTTTGTCAAAAAATTTGAGAGGGGAACACTTATCCAAAAATATTTGGCCCTAACGTATAAATTTTGTGAGAAAAATGTCTATCCATAAGAATTTGCCCTAGGAGAATGGTACCTTCATAGATTAGGCCCAAAGGTGAATATCTACCCATAAGCATTAAGTAGTTTAAGAAGAGAATGTTCCCTTTAAAGATTTGACTCAAAGGTCAAAACTTTGTGAGGAGAGAAGCATTAAGCACTTTAAGAAGAGAATGTTCCCTTCAAAGATTTGGCTCAAAGGTCAAAACTTTGTGAGGAGAATGATATCTATAAAGATTTAGCCCCAAGGTCAAAACTATGTATACAGAGTATTTCTCCAATAGGGATATGTCACAATTGTGAAATCCTTCAGAGGAGAGTGTTCTCCTGAAAGATAGGACCCCAAGGTGAAAAATTATGAGGAAGGTACCCTCATAGATTTGGCCCCAAGGCCAAAGCTTTCATTGTGAAAAAATTTAAGAATTTTATCCAAAAAGATTTGCCCAAAGGTCAAAACTAGTCAGGTGAATGGTACCCTTAAAGATTTGGCCCTAAGGTCAAAACATTGTGACTAGAATGTCTACCTAGATTAGGTCCAAAGGTAAATATCTACCCATAAGCATTAATCACTTTAAGAAGATAATTTTTCCTTCAAGGACTTGGCCTAAAGATCAAAACATTGTGAGGAAATGATACATGTAAAGATTTGTCCTTGAGGTCAAAACTGTGTGTGGAGAGTATCTTTGCCATTGGAGAGTATCTCTCCACCAATGGGAATATGTCACAATTGTGAAAACCATGAGAGGAGAGTGTTCCCCAAAAGATATGGGTCCAAGGTGAAAACTTGTGAGGAGGAAGATACCCTCAAAGATTTGGCCCCAAGGCCAAAACTTTCATTGTCAAAAAGATTGAGAGGGGAATGTTTATCAAAAGAGATTGGCCCAAAGATCAACACTAGTTAGGCAAATGGTACCCTTAAAGATTTGGCCCTAAAAACTTTGTGAGTAGCATGTCTATCCATAAAAAGTTTCCCTAGATTAGCCCCAAAGGTGAATATCTACACATAAGCATTAAGCACTTTAAGAAGAAAATGTTCCCTTCAAAGATTTGTCCCAAAGGTCAAAATTGTGTGAGGAGAATGATATTTGTAAAGATTTGGCCCCAAGGTCAAAACTATGCATGGAGAATATCTCTCCAAGGGGAATATGTCACAATTGTGAAATCCATCAGAGAGGAGAGTGTTCAAAACTTTGTGAGGAGAATGATACCTGTAAAGATTTGGCCCTAGGTCAAAACTGTGTTTGGAGAGTATCTCTCCAACAAGAATGTGAGATCCATCATCTTTTGAAAGACTTGACCCTAAGGTGAAAACTTTCGTAGGAGAACATATCTCTATAAGCATTAAGTCACACTTGTCAAAATATTTGTGAGGGGAACGTTTCTCAAAATAGATTTGGCTCCAAGGTTAGAACTTGTTAGGAGAACAGAATTCACAAAGTTGTGGTCCCAAGGTGAGAACATAATTCCCAAAGATATGTCTAGAAGGATGACATCACAATAGTCAAATCTTTGAGAAAAGAGCATTCCTTTGAAAGATTTGGCCTTGGTTAAATTATTGAGAGAAATCTTGAGAGAGGAATCGGCCTAAGGTTAAACCATTGTAAACACCCATTTCATTAATTTTGGACTTTTGCATAGTCCAAATTCATTTTTTAAGATACTTTCAGATTGTTGCACTTAGCATCCAAAATCATTTTTTGAAACCAAAAAAGTAAGCTATATTTGTAACTTTTGAAATTGATAAATTCAATAAAACATTGGATAGAAAGTGGAGTTACAAAAGTGCTAAAATCTCAAGTATTTTGTGATGTACTAATAAAGGTGACTTTTAAAACTTAATAAATTAAATATAACAAAAGCAATGCCAATATAACAAAAGCTTGTTTCTAACTTTTAAAACTTAGTAGTTTTGAAAAAAAAACTTAGTAAATTTCATATAAGAAGAGTAATGCAAATATAAAAAAAGCAAGTAAATTTGATATAAAATCTTGAAGTATTATATACTGGTGTTAACAAACATCTTCAAAATTTTACAATACAAGTTTTATTTATTCTTGTTTGAAGGTGCAAATATTGCTAATTCTTATTTTTCTGGCAATAGACTCCTCTGCTTCAACCCTTTCATCATTATCTATATATTCTAATCTACAAAAAACATGCAAGGACTCAAAGATTCTTTGTTGAAAGTCTCTTTGTCAAGTTCTTATCGTTTGTTTCTCACCAATTGGAAAATGCCCATATCAGGCTCCTCGATAAGTAGCCATACGTAAAAATTGTACCAACTCCTCCCTTGTCCTTTGCATTTTTATTATTTCTTCTTCACTCTCTCTAATTTTCTCGTGAGTCTCTCTCTCTGCCTCTCTTTGAGCCACGAATTCTTCCACCTCTTCTTGTGTCAAGCCCACTCCAAGTCTCATCCTTGCCTCTCTATTTGCCTCATTCTCACTAATGTACATCATTGCACTTTGATTTGCTACTTCCACTTGTGAAATAACTTGAAAGACATCAATGGGAACGTGAGACATGATGATGTAAGCACTGCACACAAGATATCAAAAATTCAAATTTAGATGAAGATCAAATTTAAGTCTTTATATAAATAAAAAAATTAAATAATAATAGATTTTTTACTTCTCTCTCATGCACTCCCTCTTCCGCTCTCTATCTCTCTCTCATCTATATCTCTTGCTTTTGCTCTTCCTCTATTTATCTCTCCCTCCATCCTTCCCATCCTTGGCAAGATGCCTTTCGTAGGTGCTCTCTCTCTGAATCTCTCCCTCCCTCTCGCTCCCCTCAGCCTTCCTCTTGCTTCACTCTTTCTCTCTCTCTCTCTCTCTTTCTCTCTCTCTCTCTCTCTCTCTCTCTCTCTCTCTCTCTCTCTCTCTCTCTCTCTCTCTCTCTCTCTCTCTCTCTCTCTCTCTCTCTCTCTCTTTCTATTGCTCGCTCACTTTCATTGTCTCTCTCTCTCTCTCTTTGGGTCGTTGTCGTGAGATCTCTCCCTCCTCCCTCATGCTTTCTCTCTCTCTCTCTCTCTCTCTCTCTATATATATATATATATATATATATATATGTATGTATGTATGTATGTACATATGTATGTATGTATTGCTATCGTCGCCACGAGCTCTCTCCCTCATCCCTCATGCTCTCTCTCTCTCTATCTCTATCTCTCTCTCTCTCTCTCTTCGCCCTCAGCCCTCGGTCAACTGCCATCACACCTCTCTTCCCTCCATCCACTCCCTCTCCCTCACACAAGGGCTGCCCCTCCCCTCCCTCTCTCTCTTTAAAGCTGCAAGCCAAACCCCCCTCCCCCTCATCTCGCGTTGCTGCCCACACCCCTTCTCTCACATCATCCCCCCCTCTTTCTATCACAATAATGCCACACCCCCCCTCCCCCTCTCCCTCTCTTTCTCCTCCCCCTCTGTCACTATTTCTTGCCGTCGTCCCCCCCTTCCCATTTCTCTCGCGCCACTACCCCACCCTTTTTGGCTATCATGGTAGGCATACCTACTATCATCCCCTCCCCCCCCTCCTCTCTCTCACGCCGCTTTCCCACCCCCCTTTCCCCTCTCCCTTGCTTTCTTCTTCCCTTGTTTGGCTACCATGGCAGCTAGACCCATCGCCATCATCCCCCCCCTTCTCTCGCACCATTGCCCTACCCCCCCTTCCCCCTCTCCCTCACTTTCTTCTCCCCCTCTCTCATTATGTTTGGTTGTCATGGTAGCCAGACCCCTCGCTCCCCCCCACTCTCCTTCCTCTCTCTAGTGCCCCCTCCCTTGTTGTCCACCCTCCCCTCCCCCCCCCTCTTTCCCATCTCTCACACCGTTGTCCATCCTACCCTTCCGCCTCTCGTGTTGCTTCCACCTTACCCTTCCTACTCTGTCGCTATCCCCTCCCCCTCTCTGGCTGTCGTGGCATCCAGACCCCCTCTCCCTTCATCTTGCGTTGCTACCTTCTCTCCTCCCCCTCCCTTGTGAGCACTCCCCCCCACCTCCCCTCCTGTTATGTTGTAACATTCCTCTCCCCATCCCCCTCCCGCGTGAGGGCTCCTTCTCCACCTCTCTCTCTCCCTCCCCCCCCCAAATCTCCCTCCCACACATGGCAATTAAACCTCTCTCTCTCTCATGCGTGTTTTTCTCTCTCTCTCTCCCACCTCTTTCCCTTACTCTCTCACTATAAAACTTAACAAAGAGCTACCTGAAAAATTCTCGCTCCTCCTGTCGCTATTCTTTGCTGCTCCTCTTGCTTTTCTTTGCTTGCTCTTCTTTGTTATTGCTCTTATACTCGCTTGTTGTTGAAAAAAGAGAATGAATAAGAGGAAAAGGACATATATAGAAGAACTTAGGGTTTCCCTCCTCTTACATTAGCTCCTCACTCCCATTGGCTTCAAATAGCATATCTATGAAAAAAGCTCTAAAAGACGTATATGTAGTAAAAACTAAGATCTCTCACTCCCATTGGCTCAAAAAAGCCTATCTATTTAAAAAAACTATAAAATGTCTATATATATAGTAAAATCTAGGATCTTCTCCCTTGTAAATGAGCTCCTCACTCACATTGGCTCAAAAAACCTATATATATACTCCACTTCTCTCTTTTATTGGCCATATCTATCATTCCCAATCCCCCATTGGCCCACCCTCCCATGTTACTCTATCACCTTTCTTATGCTCTCACTCCTCTCTCCTCCCCCTTGTCCCCCTCCCATCCTCTCCTCTCCCACTTCTTCTTCTTACTCTCTCCTCCCACCTATCTCATGAATTAAATAATATATAATATAATATGTGACACACACACAAACACACACATAACATATTATAAGATCCTCATAATGGATGTATATATATGGGTTCATATATTAAATTATATACTATCTCATATTTTATATATTAATTATTATATATATATGTATGTATGTATGTATGTATGTATGTACGTATGTATATATAAATTAAATCATATATTATATATGACATATATATATGTGTGTGTGTGTGTGGGTCTATGTGACTAAGAGGCATACCAAATCTCACTAGATTAAGAGATATAGAACCACAGATTAGACCTTATTCTATCAATAATGTTTTAGTTCTGGGTGTGGCAAAAAAGAGATTATCTACCCTAAGACCAAATGCTACGCTACTCCAAATGCAATACCACTTAGCTCAAATGTTCATGCCATCATGTATTAGAGTCTTACTCATTTTGTTTTGACCATTGATGCCCAACATGGGTATGGAAAACCAAAGTTGGATACCAACATGTGTTTTAGTATGTGCGACAAGATTTTTAGTATGTGCAAATAGATTTTTTTAAAGAAAAAGACACATATACACTTATTTGTGGGATAAGATTTGGTATGGTGTTTGAATGCCATGCAACTCAAAGTTGGTCCATTACGAGATATAAAACCATGGATTTAACCTTACCCTATCAAAAATATTTGTACTTGAGGTGACACAAAAAAAGATCATCTATTGAAAAACAAGGTCTTTCACTTTTACTCCAAATTCAAAAGCACCTAGCTAGAATCTTTATACCATCATGTACTAGAGTCCTACTAAGTTTCGTCTTCTTTAGACCATCCATGACCAACATGGGTATGAAAAACCAATGTTGGATACCCAAGCATGTTCGAGTATATTCAATAGGGTTTTTTAAAACAAGAAGGCATGTATATATCTATTTATGGGACAAGTTTTGGTACAAATCTTGGGTATAATGGGACTCAAGACATACCAAGTGTCAGCCCATTATGAGTTATACAGAGATAGATTTGACCTTACCCTATTAAGAACACATGTTTTTATATTAAAAAACACATGTATAGACATATTAATGGGACAAGATTCAATACAATGCTTACACATAATGTAAATTATAGTCACGCTAAGTGTCAATCCATTACGAGATATAGTACTGTGTATTTGACCTTACCCTATTAAAAATGTTTTAGCTCGAGGTGCAGCAAAAAAGGGGTTATCTATCCTAAGACTAGATGCTAGGCTACTCCAAATAAAATAACACCTAGCCAAAATCTATATGCCATCATATATTGGAGTCCCACAAAGTTTTGTCCCATTTCAACCATCGATGCCTAACATGGTTATGAAAAACCAACATTGGCGACCCACACATGCTCTAGTGTGCGCAACAAGGTTCTTCTTTTTAAAAACACATGTATAGACATATTTATGGGACAAGAGTCAGTACAATGCTTACTCATGATGAAGATTAGAGTCACACCAAGTGTTGGTCCATTATGAGATATAGTGCTATGGATTTGACCTTACCCTATAGAAAATGTTTTAGCTCGAGGTGCGGCAAAAAAGGGGTATCTACCCTAAGACCAGATGCTATGCTACTCCAAATGCAATAACACCTACCCAAAATCTTTATGCCATTATAGATTGGATTCCTATCAACTTTTG
Organism: Dipteris shenzhenensis; assembly: GCF_047967505.1. Lineage (NCBI taxonomy): Eukaryota > Viridiplantae > Streptophyta > Polypodiopsida > Gleicheniales > Dipteridaceae > Dipteris > Dipteris shenzhenensis. Next base: position 45,792,163 of record NC_141627.1, on the reverse strand, counting down.
TCGTGTTTCAACCATCAATGCCTAGCATGGTTATGAAAAACCAACAATGGCGACCCACACTTGCTCTAGTGTGCACAATAAGGTTCTTCTATAAAAAAACACATGTATAGACATATTTATGGGACAAGATTCAGTATGGTGCTTACACACAATGTAAATTAGTGCCACACCAAGTGTTAGTCCATTACGAGATATAGTGCTATCAATTTGACTTTATCCTATTAAAAATGTTTTAGTTCGAGGTGCGGCAAGAAAGAGGTTATCTACCCTAAGACCAGATGCTATGCTAATTTAAATGCAATAACACCTAGCCAAAATCTTTATGCCATTGTATATTGGAGTCCTACCAAGTTGTGTCCTGTTTCAACCATCGATACTGCCTAACATGATTATGAAAAACCAACGTTGGTGAACCAAACATGCTCTAGCGTGCGTGATGATATTCTTCTATAAAAAAAGACATGTATAGACATACTTATGAGACAAGATTCATACGTTTCTTGCACACAAAGTAGCTTAGAGTCACACCGAGTGTCAGTCCATTACAAGATATAATTCTATGGATTTGACGTTACCCTATAGAAAATGTCTTAGCTCGAGGTGCAACAAAAAAGGGGTTATCTACCCTAAGACCAGATGCTACAGTACTTCAAATGTGATAGCAAAGGACAGGAAAGTTTGGCAAGGGTGAGGGGCAAAGAGCATGAGAGGACAAGGGAAAGAGATTAGAGCTATCACAGAAGAAGCTTGTGTTGACACAGAAAGAGAGAGGAGGACCACATACAGATCAAAGAACTAAACATGAGACTTGATCCCATCTGTGGCCTAGGCCTATTGTGGTTGTTAGTTGGCACTAGATAAATTCATGTGTGGCAACGTTTCCCATCTTTCGAATTCGAAGCAAGAACATTGTCGAAGATGATCAACATGTATTGTACCACCAACATCTCTAGAATTCAAAGCAAGGCCCGACTGATGTCGTGGATGCGGTCTACACTTGTTGATGGCTATCAAAAAGCAAGCTGGAGTGGTCTATAATGGGAATTTGTTCACCCTTGTTGGAGACGATTTCTGGAAGGGGAGGCCACAAGGCCATCGATGATCTCTTGGATGCCAGAGAGCATCGCAAGGACAGCGGAGGTGGGATGCCTATGGTAGAATTCTCGATCTAAACGAATAACAAGTGGGCCAATAATCAATTTACATGACAAAAGACCACAAAAAAAAAGCCCAAAATGTAATTTTGCATAGACCTCCCCGAGGGGCAGGCCAAAAATCCACAAACCTTTAAGAGTTGGGAATAATCTCGTACAAAAACTGCAGAGAATGATGTTCGATTAATGATAATCAACTAATGCAAGCAATCTCTATAGTCAAAAATGGCAGTACCACAAGGACTTTGTGGGAATAATCTAGTACAAAATTGTAGAGAACTATGTGTGAGTACTATCACTAACCATGATCAACTAATGGCAGCCATCATCATTCATGCCAATAATATCACACAAAAATGCATGGGAGCAATGCAGGGGGCTTTTGATAGCATCCCGAAGGACAGGTTGCAAATTGTGGGTGGTAATCTGGACCAGAATTGTAGTAGAAGCAACATGCAAGCACGACATTGTGATCATCTGCATTCTGACGAAGCATCAATTTTTGAGATGCAAGCCCAAACGGTTGGCATGCAGCAGATGTTCTAGTGCATACAACGAACGAAAATCTACTAAGATTTGCACTGGTTTCTGGTCACGCAAGTAGAATCTAAACTATGTTACTACTGTTAATTTGTCAGTACTACCTACTTATCGATATGCCTACATGTAGAAGCTAAAATCAAAAAGGACTCGCCTTTCCCCTACCTACATACACAAATGATGCACACAGAGTAGAGCTGAAAAAGTAAGTTAGGGAGCTCGTAGACTAATAAATGTATTCGTAAGCTCAATGATTGTAATCAACCTTGCAAAGCTTAAGATGCAACATTTTGTCTTGTTGTACCAGCTATTCGAGCGCCTTATGACTCTTAGCTCTTCCGAGCATCGACCATCCAAGATAGCTGGGTTTGCGTCAAAAAATATGGGCACGTCTTGAGTTATCAAAGCTGGTGGAGTCTATTGAGTACCCCGTCACTCCCTCACTGATGGCTTTCTGCAGCCAGGCACCTCCACGACTAGTCGCTAGTAGTTTGGAACCTCACCACAAGGCTTTCTTTAACTGCTTAGTCCTCCAATCAGCTTTTGAGAGTATTGCACCAAATGGGATGAGGCGAGGGCCACACAAAAGTCAAATGCCATATCCACATCAAAATTCTTGTATGAGCCAATTATCACATGATTTGGGTGCCCACTCATCATTGGTCAGCGACTGAGGAACACACTTCATGAATGATGCCAATACTCCTCACTGAATTCATGGTGGTGCACCACAAATCTTCCCCCTACTACCTACTACAGACCAATCAAGTCGAGAGTTCCAATAAAATAAGGTAGCAGGAGTGATTGGGAACTCAAGCTCATCACAGCCTTGTGGGCTTACTGCACAGCTTATAAAATAGCCACACGGAGCACCCCTTTTAACCTTGTCTATGGCCTAGAGGCATGTTAGATATTAATGATCCACTCTCGTGTAACTACGTGGGAACCAGCTAACTCTACTTGTAAGCCCCCCATATGAGGAGAAGGCATTTGAGTAGCTCAGTTATCCGGTAGGTCCTGCTTTGGACACTAGATGGGGGCCATGTGTGGCCTGATGGCTGGACGGCTTTAGATAGAGTTGTCACACCGCCAACTAGGCTACATGCAAGTGTGGGAAGGCATCCCTTGACTGACCACACTGAGGGTAGATGGAGCATTTCCTGGGGCCAGCCCACTGTTGGGTTGCGGGGCCTGTTTGGAGCCTCAGATGATCTCGGATGGCTTTGGGCCGAACGCTGACCATAGGTTAGTTGCTCTATTTTGCACACCAGTCCTATCGTATGGTCAGTGATCCCCAGTCGACCGTTTTTGGTAGATTGGGTCGGTCACCCAATTGAGCCTAAGTGACTACGACTGGTGACTATATAAGAGCAAGCCCGTGAAGCCCATTTTATCACTGGCAACATCAACCCTAATTCCTTAGTATCCAGCCTCTGTCTTCTACTGTTTCTAGCATGCCATCGAAGCTTCTTTCACAGGAGTGCACGGTTGGGAGGCAACACCATCTATTGTATCAGTTCTACAGTAATCAAATTTTTGATTCTCCATACTATCTTGTTTTCCCTCTTACGTACGAGATCCTGTTATCTATTGATGAGCATAGATGTTGTATTATTTTCTTACATGGTATCAGAGCCTAGACTCTAACAAGAAGATTTGGTAGTGTGTTTCTGTTTACGAGCAGACTGTGAGAGATGGTCCAGCCCACAAGACTGCGAATCCCACCGTTTGGTGAAAGCGAAAAGTTGGACGGCTCTAACTATCCACTCTAGAAGTTCAAGATGAAGACCATCCTAAGTGCATACGAGCTTTGCGACACTGCTACTGGGGTGGACGTTAGGCTGGTTGCGAGACTGGATCTAGCCAATGCAAGACAATAGATAGTACCAATTGCGGATGAGATTCTCATGTGGACAAGAAGAAATGCAGATGTGCCGTGTTCTACTGTCTGCAGTGTTAGTGATTCTGTCATGGCATTAATTCAACATGTCACCATAGTGGAGGAGGCATGGACAGTCTTGAAAAATCAGTACCAGACCAGGAACCAGACCAGGAATCAGACACGAATTCAGAATAATCTGGAGACTCAACTTGCGAACAAGAAGTTGTCTAAGTCTGAAGAGGCAGAGAAGTTCATCACCAGGGTGAAGAATCTGTGCGATCAGATGACTGCGATTAGCATCACCATCACTAGCAAAAATCTAGCACAAAGGTGCATATGGATTATCCCACCAAAGTACGACGGTCTTATTACGGTGCTGAATACGTAGAACAGAAATCTGCCCCTCAACTTTGAGGATTTCAGTGCGATGCTTCTGGAGGAGGAGATACATCAAAAGATGAGGACTGGAGAAGATTCGGCTTTCTAGACTGGATCAAAGAAAGGTAAGGGTAAGGACTCTGGTAACCCATCTTCTTCTGATGATAAAAAGAGAAAGAAGAAGATGAAGTGCTTCTATTGCAACAAGGCAGGGCACAAGTACAACGAGTGCCGAAAGAAGATTGCATATGAGAAGAATGGAGTAAAGAAAGAGTCCAACAACAGCGCGCAGGTAGCACCAATAGAGCTGTTCATAGCAATTGAGGAGATTTGCACGGAGGCAGTTCATGTACCTACGGATGAACCTTGGATCATTGACAGTGGTGCATCATGCCACATGACTAGTCGGAAGGATTGGTATACCTCTCTATAGCCGGTAGGGAATGACATCTTGGTAGCAGTCAGCAATGATGCAAAATGTCCAGCAAAAGGAAAAGGTACGATTGCTCTCAAGTCAGATGGGGTTGTAAAACAATTGTCGGATGTTCTTTATGTGCCAGATATCAAGAGGAACTTGTCCATTTCTATGATCACAGATCGGGACCTCGAAGTTCAATTCGATAAGAATGGTGCACAGATTCTAGATCTTCAAGGGAAGGTCGTTGGTAAAGGTACACGGCGCAACAACATCTACGAACTCTCAACTTTTAGTGCTCGAGCGGATGTGAAGAACACTAAGCTGTGGCATGAGAGGTTTGGTCATCTAAACCTTAGTTCTTTGAAGGAGATGCATAAAAGTGGAATGATTGTAGACCTACCAGAAATTTCAGATCTGCCTGATGTATATGAAGCTTGCATGATGGGCAAGCAGCATCGGCATCCCTTTCCTAAAGAGTCCAGTAGGGCAAAGGCTCCTCTAGAGTTCATTCACATGGACCTCTACAAACGGAAGCTTTGGGTGGTTCCTACTACTTCATGATGTTGATCGATGACTACAGTAGAAGGATATGGATATACTTCCTGAAGACTAAAGATAAGGCTTTTAGTAGGTTCAAGGAATGGCATGTAATGGTCGAGAAAGAAACGGGGAGGAAGGTGAAGAAGTTGAGATCAAACAAACGTGGAGACTTCACATCAACTAAATTCGAAAGTTATTACAAAAGTCACGGAATCAAGAGGCAGAAACCCCCGCTACATACATCATAGCAAAATGGAGTAGTAGAACGCAAGATGCATGTCATCTACGAAATGGGTCGGAGTATGATGAAAGGGAAAGATTTGCCAAAGACTTTCTGGGCTGAAGCATGTAACACGGCAGTTTACATCTTGAATCATAGCTACACAAAGGCTATGAACGGGATGACTCCACTGCAAGCCTTGCAAGCCTTTTCTGGTAAGAAACCTTCAGCTGCACATTTCAGAGTTTTTACATGTGACTGTTTTGTGCATGTCCCTGATGCTACCAGGACCAAATGGGAATCGAAGAGTCGGAAGTGTATTTTCTTGGGCTACAGTGAAGAGGCAAAGGGTTACCATCTCTATAACCCTGTTACCAAGAAGGTAATTGTAAGTCGCGATGTGGTCTTCTCAGAACAGCCGCATCAATTGGAGGAGGATGCTTCCTTCCTAGACAACCAGGACCAGGATATCCATCCAGTATCGTCACCAATAGCAGACCGAACTCCCCCAACGGTGCTTGGGAGGATTCAAGACAAAGAAGATGAAGAAGAGCCTGCAGAACCACAACAGCAACGGCCATTCCCAAAGTGGGTAAAGCAGCTTTTGGATGGCAGAGAACCTCAAGCCATTGAGGAGGAACCATCCGAACACCACCGGTCCAAGAGATTAGAGGAGCAAAGAAGGGCGCAGGAAGACTTGGTCAACTATGCTTTGATGACAGAAGTGATCCATGCTGATGAATCCAAGTGTCTTGAAGAGGCACAGGGTGATGATAGGTGGATGGAGGCTATGCAGTCGGAGTATGGCTCCATAATGAAGAACAACACTTGGAACCTTGTGGATCGACCACCAAAACGCAAGGTAATCGGAACCAAGTGGGCGTACAAGACCAAGTACAAGTCCGATGGCACATTGGATAAGTACAAGGCTCGGCTCGTGGCAAAAGGATTTGCACAGGTACATGGTTTTGATTATCAAGATACTTTTGCTCCCACAGCTCGACTAACCACAATTTGCAGTGTTTTGGCTTTAGCTACATAGGGAAGTTGGCCCGTGTTTCAGATGGATGTGAAATCCGCCTTTCTGAATGGAGATCTCAAGGAGGAGGTATACGTGGAACAACCACCAGGTTTTGAGATCCCCGATTCAAAAGGTAAGGTCTGCAAACTGAAGAAGGCACTTTATGTACTAAAACAGGCCCCACGAGCGTGGTATCAGCGAATTGATGCCTACTTTCTGCAAAACGGGTTCAGGAGGAGCCCATCTGATGCAAATTTGTATATCTTCAGAGAAGGAGGCAGGTGTATGATCGTGGTCCTTTATGTGAACGACCTTGTCATAACAGGGAACCATGAAGAGAAGATCTCGGAGATGAAGCATTTGCTAGGAAGAGAGTTTGAAATGACAGACCTTGGACTGATGCATTTCTGTTTGGGGATTGAAGTTTGGCAGGAGCCGAAACAGATCTTCATTTCACAATTGAAGTATGCTGGAGAGATATTGAAGGCATTTGGCATGGTTGAGTGCAAGACAATTGGTACCCCTATGGAGGTTGATGCGAAGCTCTCAAACGAGGATTGATCACCACTGGTGGATGAAGTGAAGTACAAAAGGCTTGTGGGCAGCTTGATTTACCTATGCAACACACGACCGAACATCAATTTTGCGACTGGTGTACTAAGCAGGTTTTCCAATAAGCCCTGGGAGAACCATTAGAGGGTAGGGATGCGGGTGCTGAAATACATCAAAGGCACACTTGATTATGGCATCACCTATACCAAGGGCAACATCTTGACCGGATTCTGTGACTCAGATTGGGTAGGAGAGATGGATAGCAGGAGATCAGTGATAGGGTACTGTTTCTCACTTGGATCTGGAGTTGTGTCATGGGTCAACAAGAAGCAACCCATAGTTGCCCTTTCTTCTACCGAGGCCGAGTACAAATCATCATGCTTTGCTTCTTGCGAGGCAGTAAGGTTGAGGAGGATTTTGGGGGACATGGGTGCAATGCAGAACAAGCCTACGCAGTTATCATGTGACAATCAGAGTTGCATGGCGATTGCAAAGAACCCGGTGTTCCATGCTCGCACAAAACACATTGAGATTTAATATCACTTTGTACACGAGCTCATCATGGATGGAGAGGTCGACTTGGTGTATTGTCCGACTACAGAGAATGCTATGGACATCTTCACAAAGGCTCTTGGAAGAGACTTGCTGGAGAGGCATCTTCATCGACTTGGCATTGGGCCGAAAAAGTAAGTTCACTTGCGGGTGGACATTCAGGGGGGGTGTTAGATATCAATGCTCCACTCTCGTGTAACTACGTGGAAACCAGCTAACTCTACTTGTAAGCCCCCCATATGAGGAGAAGGCATTTGAGTAGCTCGGTTATCTAGTAGGTCCTAGTTTGGACACTAGATGGGGGCCATGTGTGGGCTGATGGCTGGATGGCTTCAGATAGAGTTGGCACATTGCCAACTAGGCTACATACAAGTGTGGGAAGGCATCCCTGACAAAACATGTGTGCCTCAGGATCTATGAAGCACTCTAAGGTGGATGAAACCTGTGTGGAAACATGATGAAGAGAGTGCTCATGACATGTATCTCAAGTCAATTAGGTTCCAAGATAGATTAGATTGGACTCATAAAGAGAATCTTGAGATAGTGCAAAGTGCTTGATTGATATTACTTCAAATGAACCTCCCTTTTATAGGTGAGGGTACTTACATCCATTTGCTTGCTCACATGTGGGATATCTCCTCCATGCCATGTGGCAGCTTACCCTTTGCTCATACCTTTGCTCTACAAGTGCTCATGGCACCACAACTCTCAACACCTCCCCTTGGTGCCATAATCCTTTGGCTACTGCAAGGTGGTCAGATGTGAGTTACATTCCATCACCTCCCCTTAGTGCATGCATTGCTACTTAAGGTGGTCAAGTGTGGCTTTTACATGTCAATACCTCCCCTGGGTGCTTTCATAGCTACTCTCAGGTGGTCAGGTTTGATTACAAAAAATATAGGCAAGGTTGGCAAGGTTTTTGTTTCTCAATAGATTCCATTGATGTCACCTTTTGGCTCATGGCTTGATGACAACTCGTTTGCTTCTTTGTTTGGTGTAGCTACCTGCATGATGCTTTGTTCTTCCATGTGCCTTGATGCTTTATGTGTGGATGCCATGCTTTCTGCTATGGTCATCTCATGCACTTGTGCTTTTGGCATGTTTTCTGCATTCATGCGTTGCTTTTTCATTTGTTGCAAAGGTCTTACCAATTGAATTCTTTCAATATTGGCAGTGTCTAATTGCATACAATGATTTTGACTTGACAGACGCGTAGAGCTCGAAAAGACGATCACTTTTCCTTTTTGGAGCGTGTGCAAATTCTTCCTGGATTGGAAGTTATGGCTTGTTGAAGCTTTTGTGAAGAAGAGGGGGCCTTGATGATGTGGCACAGGGATTCACATGCAGAATTAAAACTGTGCTTAATAAGAGGCTGTGTGCTTAGAAGGCACTGATGACTGTGCATGCTTATGTGGCATTTAGCTAACCTTAACCTTAACCATGGTGGTTGAGTTGACTACACTGGGGTCCTATGTGCCACGTGTCACTTTGCAAACCTCAATGACTAACCCTTAGTTATTACCAGAACAAAACCTTGGTTACCTCCAATCTGCCACGTGTCACACAGTGAGAGCCTTAGAATTTCTGAGGTAAGGTCTCTTCTTCGAATTTCCGCCGCATCTCTTCTCCGAATGTTGATGAAGGCTTCTCGTCGATGAAGGCTGATTGTTGATTGTTGAAGGGCTTTTCGGAGGTTGAGCGCTGTGGAGGCTACCAGTCCGTTGTTGGCATTGGATGCTTGCCTGCAGCAGTCAATGGAGGGAGCTGCTCTAGAGGCAAGGCGTTGGTCTGTAGAATCGGCCGTGAGGAGCTTCGGCTGCTAGAGAGACGTAGCAGGATAGGAGTCGACCGTCTGTGTGATAAGCCGAGCCTTCGTCGACTGCACCTGCCTATGGATTTTTGCGAGCTCTGTGGTTGTTGGCGGGAGTCTTCTCAAGAGCCGTGATGAGCCTTCTGAAGCAGGAGTCGGACTAGAGCTTTGGGCCTCGCTTGGGCTGGCGAGAGAGCTTTGTAGCATTGTCGTTGGTGGAGCAGCGATCATATGGAAGCAGCTGCAGGTGTAGAGAGCCGCACAGGCCATTGTGGACGTTGTAGATGGGCAGTTGTCTGGTAGTGGTAGTAATCTCTGCTGCTCTCCTCAATAGCAACGGGCTCAGAGTAACTATGAGCAGACTGATAGAGCCGATGCTGAGCAGTCTATGATGCGGAGTCCAACCAAAGTGCTGTCGTGCAAGGGAGAGGAGTCTGTCGACTGTGCGCTTGTGTTGAAGAGTGGACGTTGGAGGTTGGCCGAGAGAAGGCTGGGAGCTACGACTTTGCTAGAGTAGACCATCTATGAAGACTGGTGGCTGCACATAGGAGCTTGTAGATAGGCACAGTGTGCCTTTGTTCCAGCTTTGGAGTCCCCAAGTGTGGGGAGCAGCCTGCTTAGGAGAGCCACTACGTCTAAGCTCCTAGAGTTTTCAGTAGAAGGAAGCTTGAAGACTGAAGGGAACTTCTCACTATCTTTTTTCTTAATGAAAACACTCATGAACCTTTCAAGAAATACGAACGGAAATTTTCAACTCTCATGGACGGAATTCTTTCAATCTAAAAACTAAAACTAACCTAGGAGAAAAACATGAGCTCCCAAGACATGCCTACAACTAATCTAGGAATGGAAGCAATCCTAGTGAACTACTAATGAGCTAAACTAGGAGAGCTAAACCTATGCTCTGATACCATGACAAAACATGTGTGCCTCAGGATCTATGGAGCACTCTAAGGTGGATGAAACCTGTGTGGAAACATGATGAAGAGAGTGCTCATGACATGTATCTCAAGTCAATTAGGTTCCAAGATAGATTAGCTTGGACTCATAAAGAGAATCTTGAGATAGTGCAAAGTTCTTGATTGATATTACTTCAAATGAACCTCCCTTTTATAGGTGAGGGTACTTACATCCATTTGCTTGCTCACATGTGGGATATCTCCTCCATGCCATGTGGCAGCTTACCCTTTGCTCATACCTTTGCTCTACAAGTGCTCATGGCACCACAACTCTCAACACCCTTGATTGACTGCACTGAGGGTAGATGGAGCATTTCTCGAGGCAGCCCACTGTTGGGTTGCGGGGCCCATTTGGAGCCTCAGATGATCCCAGATGACTCTGGTCCGAACGGAGACCGTAGACGAGTTGCTCTATTTTGTGCACCGGCTCTATCGTATGGTTGGTGGCCTATTTTAGGACCAACCCCCAGTCGACCGTTTTGGGTGGACTGGGTCCAATTGATCCTAATCGACTGCGATTGGTGGCTATATAAGAGCAAGCCCGTGAAGCCCATTTTATCACTAGTTACAACAACCCTGATTCCGTAGTATCCAGTCTCCATCTTCTACTGTTTCTAGCATGCCATCGAAGCTTCTTTCACAGGAGCGCACGGTTGGGAGGCAGCACCATCTATTGTATCAGTTCTACAGTAATCAAATTTTTGATTCTCCATACTATCTTGTTTTCTCTCTTGTGTACGAGATCCTGTTATCTGTTGAGCACAGACATTGTATTATTTTCTTACAAGGCACTCATGCCAATGGAGTATCTAGTGCCTAGTATACGAGTTGCAGTACAAGAACCCGATTATCAACCAATGCCCTATCCAATCATCTAGTGTAGGTTGAAAAGCTTGACGAGGCATGTCTTATGTTGGTACATGCATTGATTGTTGAAAAACTATGGCATAAACACTGGTTTAACAACAATCTAAAGGCCAAGGATCTTAACAAGGGAGAACTGTGTCTCCTTTTCAGTGTACAAAATGGTAAGTGCAAGCTTAAATTCAAGGGCCTCGGTCCCTATAGAGTTACTGAGATCACACCTTAGAGCACGACCTGTATCAAAAGCCTTGATGGAATCGAGATGGATGGCCATATCAATGGTAGTAATGCTCATCGAAGAAAGTCTTCGGGTGATACATCATAAGAAGGAACTTGAGCGTGACCTCAACCTCTTGAAACAAGAAGTCGTACACGAGGCTAGGGCTCGTGCAGCCAAGGCTCAAGCGAAGAAAGGCCCAATCACGATTAGTATGGCCACCCTTATTGAGATGGGAGAGGAAGAAACCATCATCCCCCCTGCTCGGGTGATGATAGGCCTTAAAGTTAAAGGCTAGACAGCTGCTGAGTAGATGCCAAAAATTCCAAAGTTTTTTAGCTTCCAAAGCCCCCAAAACTACCTAGAAAATTAAAGAATTAATCACCTAACTACCCTCCACACCATGACAATCCATGAAGCTCAATCAGTTCAAATTCGAGCAATTGATCTGCAACAACGCACCCAACCTGGAAGACATCCTAGATCTCTTTGTCCTACCAACCCCTCCAACCCTCTTCCTTCCAATCCTCTTCCCACCTTAGAATCATTATTTGCTCCACCCCAACCATAAACCACTACTATCACCCCTACTCCCACCTCATCATTTACCCCTTCTACCACCCTGTCCATAACCCTGCAACCTCATAGGAAGAGAGCAGCCATTTCGAGTGTCTACATTCCAATCAACCTTTCCCTCTCATTGAGTATGTCTCCCTCGTCTGTCAAGATTCACCTCTAGGCTGCGAGTGGGTGCAACAACTTGGGGGCAACATTATCCACTCGAAGTACCTCATGGATTCTAGGGTGGATATGAAAGTTTATTACCATTAGGAAAAAAGGGAACTGATTTTGGGGCCTTTTAGGGTTTAAAAAAATAGGCTCTTGCCCAATTAGAAGAGGGCCAATGTAACGTTGGAAAAATACCAAAAACCATGTAAAAATATAAAATAAGTCATATTCAAAATCTTTTTCTTTTATTGTTTGACATATGTGATCTTCAAAAGATGATTTTCTGTGCAGTATTTGATGATGCTGACATTGCGAGTGCGTCCAGACTGGGCCAAAACCTCCAAATCGACCCTGGAGACACTGAAAACCAACGCTTGGAGGCCTGAAAAAGGGCAAAAATGCCCAGAGCGGGAGATTTGCACAAAAATGCAATTTGGCCAGCTCGGGCCTCCGAGCATTGGTTTTCGGTGTCTCTAGGGTCAATTTGGGAATTTTGGGCCGCTCTGGATGTGCCTGGCGATGCCAAAATCATCATATACTTCACAAAAAATCAAGGATCTTATATATGCATTTAATGTGAAGCCTAAGTACTAGACTGACATTTTTGTAGTAAGTATTCGTATTTTATGGCATTTCCCATATTTTGCGTGCAACAAAAATAGGTAAATAGTGAATTTCTTAGAGGGCCCCAAAATGAGTTCCTTTCTTTCCTAATGTATACCGTAGAATGTTATGTGGCACTAAGAGATTCAAAAGTGATGCCATACCTAGAGCAGTAGGGGTTCAAGAAGCTCATCGAGATGTTGTCGGTTAGCCATGGCATTTACCATGCGACCAAGTTTATTATTAAAATTTGATTCAAAAGGGCCACCCGAAAGTCTGAGCTTCCAACCCAGGATGGCCAAAGACTTCAAGTTATTCTCTCTCCCCAGTTGCAGATGCACTTAGACTAGATATGTCACAGGAGAAGCACATCCTAAATAGGAATGTGCATACACAGCCTTTGCACCATGGGTTATAGGTGACCCAGCCCACCACAAGGATGTTGTGCCTTTCACCACCACCTCTAACATCAAGCTCTAGAACACTACCAGGGCCTTAGTGTTTCTTCTTTCAATCAAATATAAAGACCACCACAACATAATAGCCCCAAATCATTTAGCATGGTTGTGCAAACTTGGGGAATTTAAATCTAGTTGGGTTACCTATTTTTGTGATGAGATTGCTCAAGCCTGTCATGCCCACCCCAATAAGATCGGCAACCCAATGCTCCTCACCATCATTGTCTACCACGTTCTCAGTTATCAACTACTTCCCGCTTCAAAAAAAGTTGGTAGAACAAGTCAAAAGGTTACACCCTTCGAGTTGTTCCAAGAACCCCATGAAGAAGAAAATCAAAGTGGAACTGACCTTGGCATCACAAACCCTGGAGCCCCAAGAGGCTTAATAATAACAAGTACAAGAGCCCCAACAATAGCAATAGGGCCAAGAGACCCAAGATCGTTGACAACCCTAGAAGTAGCCTTAGCCTCAACTACCCCCCATCACTCAAAGAGAAGAACAAGAACAAGAATTCAAATTCGACCAAGGGGACCCAACCCTCAAAATCCATAATGCTACAAAATATGTCAATACACTCGTAAAGGATGAAATGGTATAGGCAGTCAAGACTATCCTTATTAATCATAGGCTTGAGAAACCTCTAGTGCATAGTGTGGAAAACTGGCCAAGGGTAGACCCCAAGACTATGAAAAGACAATCGGGGGTTAGGGTTGACGAAGTGTCATCAAAGATAAACACTCAAGACGCTGCCTGTGAACTACTTTATAGCCCCACAAGGGCAAGGAGAAGGTAGCCCCCTAGCGGTCCCTACAACCGACAGTGGAGCTGACCCAAGTTCCAAGTACTAATGGAGACTAGTTGTCAATATGTCGACAAGCGGGCCGTGGTTGAGATTTATTGACAGGATCTCATTGCCACTAATCAAGTTGCTCTTGACCTAGCCAGTCTCTTGCCACTGTAGTATAGGTAGTGCACCACCAGTAACTATGAAACATCTTCAAAGGTGGTTGCATGAGACGAGAATCCAGATCAAGAAATATGAAAGCTAGCTTAAAGCTGTGCAAGATGCTTTAAAGGAATGGGACACTCTATGAAAGGAGCTAGACGAGGTCAAGCAAGATCTCTAGACTACTCAAGAGACACTAGAGACTACCTTGAAACAGAAAGAGGATGAAAAATCAAGTAGAAGGCCCATGTCAAGAAGGCTGAGTCCCAATACAATCAACACCTGAAGGATTTGTAAGAAAAACTTAATGCCAAAATCAAGCAAGCACAAGACAAGCACAAAGCCATCGTGGACGACAAAGAGCATCAAGCCGCTCTAAAAGCTCAAGAGGCATCGGTGGTGAAGAAGTTAACTAGATACAAAGAACATACACATCTAGCTAAAGAATAGGTCAATGAAAAAAATCATGATTCAATGCCTCAATAAAAAGCTGGAAGCCGCCCAAAAGCTAGCCATTCTTGAAGATGCCGATGAGGTCTTGGAGCAGTAGATTGATACCTTAATGACATACACAACTGAGCTCTCTAGCCTCCTCATGGCACAGACTACACCCCTCCAATCCCTAACTATCCAAACCCATGTCTTTCGCATAACTCTTCTCCTCTCCACATTGCCCTCGATGAGCCTCTTCCTGTTCACCACTTCCAAATGCTTATCGACAAGGTGGATCCTCACTCTTGTCCTTTTGTAGATATGTCCCTTTTTGCAGGCCAAATGGTCCGTGAGGATCCCTACTCTATTTATGAACTAAACTCAACCCTTTATGCCTCAACATCCAAGCCTGGGCATGCATCTTCTCACAATCCAAGCTATATGGCAAACACTATGATTTTTTGAAATTATGCACTCTACCCAATGCTATACCCTTCCTCTTCCAAGTAGATCACCTCGATAAATCTCTATAGTGGATGGAAGACATTGGAAGTCAAGTAGTACAAAAAGTCCTCAAGCACCTTAACAAGGCCCCTAACCTGCAGTACCCCCCCATCACCATCATTGCTCTATTTAATAGAGTTCACTTTTGAGCACGAAAGACTCACTCATCAGCACTTTTGACATCGACCACATGGCCTATCCTAAGGGGCTTACTTGGAAGAGTTGGCATGTGAGCTCAAGGAATTTTTCCAACTATAACAAACCCCCTCCGATTCCTCAAAATCCACCCCCCCTCCACAAATGGTGACTAGGATGATGGCAACCCCGATCCTCCCCCAAGTGGCTCTAATACCCCACTAACCCCTCCCTCTAATCCATTGCTACCACCCCCACCTCCACCTTCCCAGCCTCCTCCCACTGATCCTAACACCTATACGGACACCCCTTCTCCTTCCTCCAAGTCTAGTACCTCCCAACAATAACCCGCCCCTACTGAGCCCCTACTACTCCCATCCCCCAAGTTTCCTCGTCCGCCTCTAATACCACCCGTATTATCTTCCCCGCAATCACCTCCCTCCCTTCCCCTTTTGCAGTAACACAATGAGCATTCCCCTCTCAGGCCTCTACTTCAACCTCTCAGTTGGAGTTCCCTGACTTACTCGATCTCCCTAACACACCTTCATCCCCCCAAAACCCACCTCCCTCTCCTCCACCTCCTCCCCCTCCCCCACCCCCTCCCCCTAACCCCATTGTCCCTTAACCCCCCCTCCTAATCCCCTTCAAAATCTAGCCAACCCTCCACTTGATTACCCTATCGATGATGATCATGAGCAGTAGGCCCCCGAATGGCTGCTCCCTCCATTTAATTTTACTTACAATGATTGATCAATTGGTGCCCTCATTTGGTGCCCTCATATACAAAATGTGAGTGGATGTGCAAGGCTTTGATCACTTGAAGTCAGTGTTGTACAATCACCTTAACTAGAAGCCGAAGGTACCTATGTCACTATCCAATTTCACCCTCAATAGCACCATGGATAAATTGACTTCCTTTCTAAACAGAGTACCTCAACCCGATCATAGAGCCGTCCTCAACAAATAAGAATTCAGCCCCGCCACCCTAAGTGGTGCATCCCATTCTTGCAAAACCGTGAGAGTTGGCAGATCTATTGTGTACAACCCACCTCTATACAAATAGATCCCACCTATCTTCCAATATGCCGTCGATGGTCATGGGCAGACTTCCATACCCTCCAGGAAAGAGACCCTTATGTGCTATGGAATAACCCTCTCTTCCCCACCGATCCCCTCCAAACAACTCAGGCGGCAATGTGCAATTACATCAAGGCATATATGTGCCAGTATCGCCAAGTTGCAAACCCGGTGATGATGGCAGCTTCCATGTTCTACAAGAAAATACATTTTCTCCTCACCCAAGTTACCCCTTCTAAAGAAGAGATGAAGTACAAACTCTGTAGCGAGATCATATTTGATCTTAACAAAGGACCAACATTATTGCAAATGGTGCAGTTATACTACAAAGTTTGCAATCTTCATGCCCACCACATGGTCAGATTTGAAGAGATGTGCACACACCTCTTTTGGCACCCCTACCACTTCTTTTGCCACACCAAGTCCTCCCTCCTCGCCTACCAGCACTTCCTCAGCTGGCTCAACAACAACCCCTCAGTGTTCCACCCTACTTGGTGATTCTAAGGGGCAAAATCTAAAATAGGTCCGAGGGCTTGTTAACCCCATTCCATAAGGTTAATATTATGATAGTGGACCCCATCGCTTTTTTGCCATTCATTGTGTATATGTAGAAAAACTGCTATTCTTTTGTACAAAGTAGAATATCCATTTAGTTTAAATGAGAGAGAGAGTAGAGAGCCAAACATATTGTTTCCAAAGCCACTAGGAAGTGCTAGCAACTTTCAAAACTCCATTTGGATAAAAGGATGTTTTTATCGAAGCAATGCTTATATATTAATATAAGATCTTGGCAAAAGTTTCCAAGCTCATTTTTTAAGTTTCACAATCTTGGTAGAATGTAGCACTTTTTTATATATTTTCTTTTGAAATTTGAAGGAAAACTGTAAATCCTAGAAAAACTTTAAATTTTTTTACATAAAGTTTCAAATCCTGGTGTATGTTTCAAACATTTATTTTTATTATGGCATACAGACTTTCGACACCAATTAAAAATTTTATATTGTTAACAAAACTAACTTGAAAAAATCATCCATGTTTGGACCTATAATGGCCAAAGGAGCAAATTAGGTCTAGTGGAAGATTAGGGTTAAACCTAAACCCCAAAATGGTCACTTGTATAAAGGCCAAAGTATTTGACTTGGTCTTCACTTTTGATGTTGGAATACAAGGCTCTCTATTCTCTCCATTGTGTTGAGTTGTGAATGCCTTACTCTCCCTTCTTGTTGTTGTGTGCCACACCCGCTTTCCCCCTTCCCTGTTCCCCATGCTCTCTCATCTCAATTCTCTCCTCTCTCCCACCCCTGTTCTCTTCCCATGGAGCAACAAGACGATCAAAGTCCAAAAGTCAGTATGATTGACATGTACTGGAAGAGAGCAATTGAAGAGCTTGCATCAACTAGATGGTGCAAGGAGAGGCTTGAGCACCCTCACAGTATTGCAAACAATCCCCACGACATGTTGAGCTTGAGGTAGGTTGAGAGTTTATCTTTCCACTATTCTCCCTTAACAGTACTCCACTAGCTGATGGCTTGGGAAAACCAACGGTTCCTAGAGGCTAGAATCAATCTCTCCAAGTCTTAGTTGTTACCGCTTTGATGGAGCTGGTAACTACTGTAAGGTGTTTGGTGTACTTTGAAATGCCTGATACAACAATTGAGACATGGCATGTGCCTCGGTTATCGTGGTTTCTCAATAGTTTTTCCATCATTCTTACGTAGAATGCATAAGTGAATTGGGGCATCTCACCTTCTCAGAGGTAAATATGATGTCTGATGAATATTAAACCTTTGAGGTTCATGGAAATGACTTAAGATTTGTGCAAATTTTCATGCTGATCCCATAGGGAAACATATGGATATTGGTGTGCATTGTGTACTTTCCTTTCATGTATATGTAGGATGGACATGCGAATTGGGCATCTCGCCTTCCTAGTGGCACATACGGTGTATTTTTTCCCTGACATGCACATGATGCACATGCAAATTGGGGAATTCCACCTTCCTAGTTGCACTTCTATCATTCATTCACTTGGAACTTTGTAGGTATATCAAAACCACTTAACTTTAGACCCTTGCAAAATTTGGTGTCAATGCAATGGTCGAACATATTGATGTGATCGTAGAGAATTTTTCCTTCACATACACATGATTCAAATCTCATGCACATGCAAATTTGGGACGTTTTGCCTTCCTAGTCTGCACATCCGGTGTATAGTGCTTATGAAGCTTTGAAAGTACGTGAAAACCATGTTTCTTAATACTTGTTTGGTGTTGATCCAACGGTGGGACATATCAATCTCAGTGATTGTCTTATATTTTCCTATACATACATGAAGGATGCACATCTAAATTGGGGCATTCTACCTTGTTAACCTCATCACATAAGGTTAACAATATCATGGTTGGTCCCACCAATAGTTTTGCCATTCATTATATATATGGGATAAAACCACCATTCTTTTATATAAAGTGGTGCCCCCCCATTTAATTAAAACAAGAGAGAGAATAGTAAGCCCCATAATTTTTTCCCAATACCACTAGGAAGAGGCTGGATCCAACTTTTAGAACTCCATTTGGACCTATAATGGCCAAATGAACTAGGATTAGGACCCTAAACCCTAAACCCTAAAAAGGTCTAATGTATAAAAGCCAAAGTTTTTGAATTGGTCTTCAGTTTTTGATTCAATAATACAAGCTTATATTCTCTCCACTTGTTATTGAGTTGTGATTGCATTTTTCCCTTCTTGTTGTTGTGTGCCACACCCCATTCCCCATTCACCCTGCTCACTCTTCTCAACCCTCTCCTCTTTCCCATCCCCTTCCCCTTCTCGTGGAGCAATAAGACGATCAAAGTTTGAGAGCCGACGAGAGTGATACTTATTGGGAGAGAGGCCTTTCTGAGCTTGCATCGACAAGATGGTGCATGGAGAGAATTGAGCATCCTCACGGTATTGCAACCATCCCCACACCATGTTGAGCTTGAGGTAGGTCAAGAGAGCCTTCTTCTATTTTTCTGAACAATTTTGGCATTGTTGTCGGGGATGTGATTTTCTTTGCTTCTTGTTACAATCTCTCACTTCCAAGGCCGAAAGGCTTAGTTTTGGAGAAATAGTGAGTTGAAGGTCAAGATTTGTGGTTGTTTGTTGTTGTGTGAGTGTAGAAACATTGTTTACTTTGTTGCTAATGCATAAGGAAGAAGAAAAACACTAGAAAACACTGAAAAATCAAAGTTCAAGTGCAAAGGTTAGTTGAGAGTTGATGTTGAAAGCTTGCTAGAATGTCTTTCTTCCTTATTCTTCCAAAAAGTTGTTTTTTCATATTTTTTGTGCTCAGTAATTAGCTTAGGCACTGAAATACACCCTGGTACATCAGAGTAGAAAGAAAACCCCCCCAAGCCTAAAAAAAGTAAAGAAACCATCAGGTAGAACTGTCGCAAAGCAATGGCATCAAACTCAGATTTTCCATAGCTCTCCACATGGATCTCGGAGATCCCCATGTGGATCTCATCCCCGATAGTTCCCTATGTAGAACTATCAAGTTTCCCACGTGGAACTTCTAACAGAAAATGGCTACATAGTTATTGGTCATAACTATTATGGCAGCATATAACCACGGAGATTCGGTAGAGATCCCCATGTGGAACTCATGTTCCCCGTGCATATCTTCTCCAGATCCCGACACAAATCTTAGTCGTGAAAAATTTGTGTTTTGCTTGAATTCTAATCATATAACCAAACACTAAGTAGCACATGAGGAAGTGTGTCTCAGCTTGTCGAACTGGGATTCCCTTGTGAACAAAAGGACAAGTCTTTTAGGATCCCCTACGGGGAGCCTAGCGTGGAAGCATTGCCAAAATTATATGAGGCCCTAACACCACTAATTGGAGCTCATCTCATTAGTGTCCGTAAATAAACTTTGATCACATACACTTGACTGAGTCCTACAACTTATCCAAAATCTAAAACCCTATTTTGCCTAGATCCTTGCGTGGATCTCAGTCAGATCCCTACGTAGATCTTTGTGACTTCACTGCATGGAACTTGCCAATTCCCCACATGGATCTTCCAGTTCCCCCCATGGAACTTAGAACAAACAAAATCTAAAAACAATTGGACAGTTTGAAACCAATCCACATGGGTTCTAGGTCTTTAGTAGAGCCTTTTTGCCTCTATGTCATGCACTTGGTTGTTAGTGCACTATACTCTGTAGGCATGCTTTTAAGGAGAATTGCAAGTGTACCTTTTTCCCCTACTTTTGCATTTAGGCCTTCTAGTTGGGTCATAATGCTTTTGATTTTGTTGACAAATTGTGCCATGGATTCATTGAAGCTCATGTGCAAACCATAGAATTCAATCTTAAGATGAATTTCTTGGTTTTTTGGCTTTTGCACCAAACATTGTGTTCAACTCATCCCATGCATCTTTGCCATGATCCTTGGAGTCTATATGATGAATTATGTTTGGACCCAAGTGCAAACCAATGAGTGATAGTGCTGCTTCATCTTTTTCCTTCTAGGCATTATTTTGTGCAATGGTATGTCTTCTTTTACACTCTTCCAAAGCTTTTTATGCATCAAGAGATGCCTTATTTGTGTAGCCTAGGTATGAAATCCTTCCCCTGTGAACTTCTCAATGGTTGGGGTGCGTATTGCCACTGCAAAGGTCTTACCAGTTGAGGAAACTTTCAAATTTAGCAATGCCTAATTGCATACGAAAAAATTGACTTAATAGGCGTGTAGAGCTAAAAAAGGTAAATTCTTCTTGGATTGGAAGTTACAGCTTGTCAAAGTTTTATGAAGTGGACCTTAATGATGTGGCATAGGCTGAGGCTCTTCACATGAAGCTTATAACTTGTGCTTAGTAAGGGACTGTGCTTGGGTGGCACTGTGGTGATGTGGCATTTAACTAACTCTAACCCTAACCATGCTGAATCTTTACCACAGTTAGTTTGACCATCGCTATCTGCCACGTGGCATTTCCACGTGGCCTAAGGTTATGAAACCTTGGGCTTGTGGAAAAATATATGGCGTCGTAAAGCTTCAGGCACAGTGACAACCGATCCAATCGTTTGAACTTCACGTTGTCTCAGTAGGTCAGCGAACGGGGAAGGCTGAGGAGAAAGGTGTAGAGTCGGGCACAAAGGGGCTGCTAGTCTTGACGTTGTTGACGAGGCATGCATGCTGTGAGGCTGTCGGCTAGGCGGTTGGCAGCCCACCAACTGGCTAGAGGTTTGCCTTGCAGTTGCCCTTAGGTGCAGCGGCGGGGCTGTTGGTAGGCAGTGGGATGCGTAAGAGCTGAGGCTAATCGAGACGCCCATCTACGGGAGCCGCACGGTGGTCCATCGTCATGAGCAAGGCTAGTTGCAGCGCTAGTGTCGCGGGAGAGTCGTCCTTGCTGAAGGTTGTTGATAGTGGCTGCTACTACTGCTTGTCTTGCATTTGCAAGTCTTAGTCTCGCTGTCGGTGGTTGCTTGCTTCATATGCTTGCACATAGATGCTGCCTTGAGTCGCTGTAGCTAGCCGTTTTCAGCTTGTTGGCTGTGGGTTAGGTTGTAGATGTAAAGCCTTATACTAGAGATCCTAAAGTTACTTCTCTAAAAGGCAGCACTCTCAATCTCTTCTCTCTCACAAAAAAAGATAGATCTCTAAGTAACCTCACGAAGTGAACCTCTTAGGTCAAAATATCTTAATGGAGGAATCTCTCATGAGTGTGCCATACCCTTTTTTTCTTTCTTTCTTAATGGAAAGACCAAAACAAACACTTCTATAACAAACTAGCTCAACCTATGTTCTCATACCATGTGAAAGTGAGGGATCGTGCTAATCCTACTGTAATGCATGAAGAGCAAGATGACCAAGGAGGATCGAAACACCATGAGAAAGACATAAGGTAGACAACACTCAATCTATTCCAATGTGCAATTGCAATACAAGAGATAGGCTTCTTATATAGAGAGAGCATTTAGAATAGTCAAACCATGTGGGATCCTCTCATCCACATCTCTCCTTGTGGATATCCTTATCCACATCTTCACATCATGTAGCCCACATCCTAGGGTGGCTACTTTAATACTTTCCTATACCATACCTTAGCCTCTAATTATGTGCTCGTAGAACCATATCTCAACAGAGTGACTCTCCAGATGCCGTGGCCAGTACTTCCCAACCTAGAGGTAAATGCCGTAAGCATTCCAAGTCAAAGAATAATTCCATGTAACATAAAATACAATGTCATGATCCAAGAAGGATTTGACAAAGACACCGCATATATCACTTCACACTCAGCCAGTGGAAGATTATTCCTTCCTTTCCAATAGCTTCCCAATCCGTGCAGCTAGAAATCATAGACTGTGAACACTGAAAGGCCTTGGTGAGTATCTCAATGCGATATTAATCAAAAAGGCTGAGCAAAGTGCAAGAACTGGTACAAGAATGTCATGTGCGCTTCGAGAAACGTTTGAAATACATTAAGTCCCAAGACATGGTCTACCCCGACCGTTTCCCAATCATTCCACTGTGAAAAACACTGAACTTACGGGACACGATGATGACTGAGGGAGAATCATTATCGGATCACACTAAGGATTTTGATTTACTAGAAGTAGAGGACAATTCAGAACTTGAACCCTAGGGCCACATGTTCGAAGAAAGAATTCAAAACGCCACATAGGAGCACGACTAGTTCTCATTCAACTTTGAAGAGCCAACACTGAGTCATGCAGAACTCACCGATGCACCTAGGGACATAGCAGGCCTTTTAGCCTTCTTGTCCAAATTGAGTTTAGAATGCTAATTGTGACTCTTGCAAGGGTGCTTGACCCTCTAGAGAGACCTTAAATGGGCGGCTCCCTGTGCTAACAAGCTAGAGCAAAGTGATAGCAAGTACATAGAGGAGTCCCATCTAGTTCTAGACATGGGAATTGGACCCCCACATGCCCACAGTACTAGTCAATAAATTAGGGGACTACTACAAGAGTGATGACACCAACACGGTGATCCCCCTCTCCTACCATAACAACAAAGCAGTAGCTATCTTAGATGGAGGAGCTGGACTAAGTCTTATGGACAAAGTCTTATCATGAAGAAGTGTTGGGAATCTTGGGGCTCCCCCAAGGTTGACAACTCAGACTTTGTAAATAGATTCGTGGACGAAAAGCAAGCGAGACCATTGGGAATACTGAAAGATGTGAAGATCACCACCTTCCCTCTTATCTTTATACACTCATTTGTGCTGATGGACTATAAAAAGGGGACTTATGACATGATCCTAGGTCACACCTTCATGTGTCTCATTGGTCTAGTCCATGACTGGCTCACTACTAACATAATATACCTATGAATAGTGAATGAAACGGTGAGAATCGACTTAGCCACATGGAATCCTTGCCTTGAAAGCCTTCCCATCCATGATTGGCTCGCTAACATGATATACGAATAGTATATGAGATGGTGAGAATCGACTTAGCCACATGGAAGGGTTGCTCGCTAATATGATATACCTATGAGTAGTGAATGAGACAGTGAGAATTGACTTAGCCACATGGAAGGCTTGCCCCATAAGTGGTGGCGTATTTGATGAAGAGTATGTCACAACATAGAGAACCTCCTCTATGAATGTACTGCAACCCACAATCGCAAGTCCATTGGATGTAGTGCAACCCGTGCCCAGTGGAGATGGAGAGGCCCAAGACTCATGGTGCGTGCCACTCCCTGAGCTTGAGGATGCCACGAATTGAATTCATAGGTAAGCCACGGTAGACCTACCAATCTACAATCCTAGAAGTAAACTAACAATGGAGGATAAATCAATGGAATTAGTTGTTTCAGTGAATATGATTTTAGCAGTGTTGGATAGACTAAATATCTGCCCCATCAACACTGATCCCTGAAAAGATAGAATGGTCAAATATCCATGGTATATTCAATCCCCTAAGCATGAAGACATAGAGTAATGGATACAAGTGTTATCTATGATTGACCTCTCTATCTAGAACCTCAAAGGCAAACTAGCCATAGGTGACAAATCCCTAGTCATCTCAGTAAACATGGTCTCATTGATACAAGATGAGCCATGAGTCTTCTTCATTGAGATAGACTTTAATTGGTTAGAGAACGTAGGTGTTAAGATCACTTCACTAGAATTATCTCCTAATTGGGGTGCTCGACTCAGTAGCACGACCATTTTGGTAGGCTACAAAGTGGAGCATCCATTTTATTTTGTACAAAGTTCACTTTTTTATGTTGGAATACAAGGCTCTCTATTCTTTCCATTTTTGTTCAGTTGTGAATGCCTTGCTCTCCCTTCTTGTTGTTATGTGCCACACCCCCCTTCCTTGTTCCCCATGCTCTCTCATCTCAACCCTATCCCCCTTCCCACCCCTCTTCTCTTCTCGTGGAGCAACAAGATGATCGAAGTCCAAAAGCCAGTGCAAGTGACATGCATCGGAAGAGAGCAAACAAAGAGCTTGCATCGACTAGATGGTGTAAGGAGAGGCTTGAGCACCCTCACGGTATTGAAAATGATTACCACAACACGTTGAGGTTGAGGTAGGTTGAGAGTTTGTATTTTTGCTACTTTCCCTTTAACACATGCTTAGAGAGAAGCCAATGGCTCCGAGGGCTTTGATGGCCCAATTCAAGTAAAAGAGGCTAATCCACCCGACCCTCAGCCTATTTTCATAGCCAATGACCTCTCACCTGAGGATGAGTGAGACTCGTAGATCTCCTCACCAAATTCAAGGATGTATTGTTTGTAAATAAATTGATATCAAGGGAGTCCCACATGAAATCATTATGCATGTGATTCCCTTGGAAGAAAATGCCCAGCCAGTATGCCAAAAATCCTATGACATGAATCCAAAATATGTCAAATTAGTCAGACATGAGCTAGACGAGCTCAATGATGTTGGATTCATATATCACATAGAGCACACAAATTGTGTGTCCCCTATCATGTTCACTCGAAAGAATGGTAAATTCAAAATATGCATGGATTTTAAAAAGATCAATGCAATCACATGCAAGGACCACTGTCCCTTACCATTTATAGAACATGTACTAAAATGAGTAGCTAGAAAGGAGGCTTGTACAACTGAATGGGGTCTTTACAATTCACACATAATGCTCTTTGGATTATCCAATGCACCAACCATATTTTCGCGCGTGGCTGGTGAGCAAAACTTTTAGGCATTACTTGAGATACTTTGTTGAAGTCTTCTTGGATGACTTATGTGTGAATTCAATTGGAAGGAACACTTGAGGTGCTTGCAAAAGTTCCTAGAGACCTGTTGCTTGTACCATATCTCCCCCAACCATTTAAAATGGGCCAATAAGCACTGAGTCATTCTTAGACACATTATGTCCAAGAATGGAATCTCCAATGATGAGTATAAGATTTGAGTTATTGTGGATGTTCCTCCTCCGACCAATGCTAAGGATGTCCAACAATTCATGGGACACGCGGCCTCTATTGAATATTTATCTTCGAGTATGTTGAAACACCATGACCTTTGTACAAGCTTTTAATCCTATTTCTATGGATAGACAAGTGCCAAAGATATTTTGAGAAGCTAAAAAGAGCTCTCGTAATAGCCCCTATACTTAGAGCCCCTAACTGGAACACAATCTTCCATGTGCACATAGATGTGTCAGGATTTGCAATAGGGTGTGTATTGGCATAGCTTGGCGAGTTCAATCTAGATTATCCCATCTTATTTTCCAACCCGCCAATTGAAGAGGTAGAGGTCAACTATGCGACCATCAAGCGTGAAGGGTTGGGCATGGTGTATGTGGTGCACAAGCTCCATAATTATCTTTTGGCCAACAAATTTGTGTTTTTAGTGGATCATTAGGCCTTGTTTTATATAGTAAACAAGCCCCGCACCACTGGCTACATAAATAGATGGTTCCTACTCCTTCTAGAGTTTCAGTTCATAGTTGTGGTCAAGAAAGGCTGACAACACATGTTGGTTGACCATTTATTGTGAACAGCCAATGGCAAGCCACCTACAGGAGTGAAGGATGATCTTCTAGATGCCCCACTCTTTTAGTTGGACCTTGTGCTTCAGTGGTTTAAAGAAATCAGTCACTTCCTAGACAATGGTTTTCCAATGGATAGGCCAGACAAGATCCCCAGGTGGAACTCAACAGATCCCCACAAAAAACTTGGATTCATTCATGGAACTCCTATAGTTCCATGTGCATAACTTGTTGCTCCCCATGTAGAACTTCGAGTTCCTCCTTATGAACTTCTAGATACCCACCTAGTGTAGGGAGAACCCCACAGAAAGCTCCCAAATCCCCACATAGAAATAAATATCCCTGCATAGATCTTCATCCCTATGTAGATTGTCTTCCCCAAGTGGATCTTTGCTCTACATGCACCTATATAAGCTACAATCCCCCTTCAAAAGGCACTTTCTTGTTGACATGCTGTTGGATTTTCTAGCAAATCCAGCACCCAAGCATGCACTCTGCACCCTCTTAATGCACAAGGAAGTAAGTAATTAATCACATAAGTCACTCAAACATGAATTCAAGAGTTGACGAGTTCAACTTCGAGCACCTACTTCACACTGCCCCTAACCCTACCCAACATCCCTGACATCTTTGCCATTGCTAGCACCACCAACCTCATGCCTCCAAATCCTCTCCCCATTCCAAATTCTCTCCCCTCTTCCTCTCATCCCCCAACTGCCTCATTCAACCCTGCCCACACTTTATATTTCACGCCTTTCGCTTTCCAAACAACTACCATGGAAGGAGCTACCACCTCTCAAGCTGAGAGCCATTGCCGCAAGTGACTCCATAGAGAGACCCCCACTTCACTCAGAGAATATGTATCCCTTGCCTACCTTGACTCACCTCTAGGCTGTTAATGGTTACAACACTTGGGAGACAGTGTCATTGATTCCAAGTATAGGATCGAATTAGGTGCTAACATGAAGATATATTACCAAACTACAGAGTGTTATGCAACCTTGAAGGACCCCAAGGTGCTACCCTTATTGGAACAATAAGGATTGAAGAAGTTGATTGATATGTTACTAGTTAACCATGATATCTACCTTGCAACAGAGTTCAATTTGAATTTCAAGAGGGCCATTAGGAATTTTGATATTCCTATTGCCTTCAGAGGAAGGCTGCAAGTTATGCAAACATGTAAAATTGTAACTGCCGCTCTCGGCCTTAAGATGTCCCAAGAGAAACATATCTGGATCTACAGTGTCCACACTACCATTTCCCCTTGGGTAACAGGTGATGTGGTGCGGCATCGAACCAGAGTCCCTTTTTGTGCCATCAATGATGTGAAAATCCAGAAAGCAACAAGGGCACTCTTGTTCCCTCTCCGCATAAAGTAAGACAATCACCACAACATAATAGCCCCAAACCTATTGGCATGGTTGTGTGAACCAAGGGAGTCCCATACAAACTGGGTGACATACCTTGTCATGGGATAGCCCAAGCCTACCATTCCAACTCCAACAAGATTAGCAATTCGACTATCTTAACCATGGTGGTCTACCAATTCTTGGGGTACCAACTTCAACCTACCCCCACCAAATTAGTAGAACAAGTGAAGAACCTCCACCCATCATCCGTTTCTAAAGCCCCACCAAGAAGAAGCCAATGGAAGAGCTGATGACATCTTCAAAAATCACTACAGTACCCCCCTTTAGCACCACAAAAGGCTCTAAAAAGCACCCAAGAATCATCTCAACAATAGGCTACATAGGAGTAGGATCCATGGTCACAGCAAGAGCCACTCAAACAAGGGGTTGAGAAAGGAGAAAGAGCAAGAATAAGAGTTCAACCAAGGGGGATAAAAACCTATTATTTAGGGGGAGCAACATGATGTGGATAAGGATATGGAAAGACTATTTCAACAAGACACTATTTAGGGGATAAAAACCATCATAACATATCCAAGTTTCAAAGAGCCTCACGTACACAATCAAGAGAAATGGCTCGATATCAACCCCAAAACAATAAAGAAATCTTCTGGGAAGGCCATTCATGAACTATCTTCCGACACACCAATTCCCTCCAAGGTCACAATCGGTGGCATACAGAACAAGAGGTTTCCCAAGAGTTGCTATAGTTGAGGAAGAAGGGCAAGGAACCAATGATGCCACCACCACCATCACAACGACCAAGACTATAGTCCGCTACTCAGTTCCAAGAGTTGACAACAGATCTAAGTCAATTTGTTGATCAAAGAGCCATGGCAGAACTATATAAAAAAGACCCTACAGTAAAACAAATCAGGTGGCCTTGGACCTCACTATCTTGTTGACCTAATGCACCACTAGTGCACTACGAGCAATTCCAAGAAACATCCTCATAGGTGGCTGCACTACACCTTCATATTCAAGAGTACGAGAAACAAGTCAAAGAAACTCAAGGCCTACATTCAAAATGGGATGCACTACAGAAGCAACTAGAAGAGTCCAAGAAAGATCTCCAAGTTACCTAGCAAGGCTCTGAAGGCACCCTTGAAATAGAATGAGGATGATAAAGCCAACCAGAATCAAGGCCAATCTCAAGAAGGCCGAGGCACCATTCAACAAGCACATCAAGGAGACTCAAGAGAAGGGAGCAAACAATGCTAAATTAGCTACAAAACAAAGCCATTAGGGGAATTTTGGACTCAAAAAGGGCCTCTTGGATTAGTCCCTTAAGATTTGTGATTAGCAAACTAGCCAATGGGAAGGCTTGGGCATTAAAAGAATGGAGGATTTCTCATTGGTGGGGGGAGTCCTCCTTGGTCCCCACTAGGCTTCCACTTGCCTCTCTCTTGCCCCCACCACCTCTTGAGGCATTTACTCCCCCCTTTCACTTTTGGATGCTCCCCACACCCCTCCTAGGCTCTCTTGGTAGGCCCCCAAATCCGCAACCTTTTTTTCCCTCCAAAAAATTGAAATTTTCCAAAAGTGTCCCTAGCAGCCCAAACTCCTCCCAGGAGTCTCCCCAAACTATCCCCATTGACTCCCCACCTTTCTCTAAGCCTCTTCCTCCTCTCTACCTCCTCTTAGCCTCCTCCCAACCTCTTCCTCCTCTCAACCTCCTCCAAGCCTCCTTCCAACCTCTTCCTCCTCTCAACCTCCTCTCAACCTCTTCCTCCTCCCAAACTCTTTATCTTTGCTTGCTCCCATTCTTTCTATAACGGTGAAGCACTCCCCTTCCCCTAGGCCAAAGCTATCAATTTAATCTTGTGTGGGTCGCATTTTGAAGGACAACAGTGATATTTGGATCCCTCAAGAGTTTAGGTTAATGTCATGGGTCACAATGCAGCCATCTACAATAGGTCCATTCAAGGTTTCTAGAAAGGATAGAGCAAAGAAAGAGAAGCATTGGAAGGGTCACATTATTGGGTTTTGTAATACAAAAAAAGGACTTAAGGTGAAGGTTCAGCACGTGTACATGGCTTGAGACATGAACTTGGATCCTTCCAATCAAACTTGCTTTCCTTCAAATTGTATCTCTCTTTTACATTAACTTTTTTTCATTTTTAGTTCAATTGTGTATTCTAATGATTGTATGTGAGCATGTGTTTTGAGAGAGGGTGTCTTGTGGTGGTAGTAGGGGGGGGGGGGGGGGGGAGAGAGAGAGAGAGAGAGAGAGAGAGAGAGAGAGAAGTGTGTCTGTGAGAGAGAGAGAGAGAGAGAGGTAGAGAGTGAGAGAGATAGATTGATTGGCCCATTAACATATTTCTTTGCTTTCAATGTAGATATCTTTTCCTCTACCAAAGTTGAAACCTAGCCTCTGGATAGTCTCACGAGAATATTTCAAGCTTTCCATTCAAATATTGGGGAATTAATGTTCTCAAGATAGAGTGTTGCCTCCTTGATAAAATCTAGTATTTTTTTTCTATAATATATGTTACCAAGTTCCTCGAAGAGAAGGTGCATATGGAAGCCTATGTCCTATTCCTCTCCCTAACTTTGATAGTCCAAAATGGCCTGTTCCTGATCCATTCTCTATAGATGCATTTAGAATGAAGATGAGATTAGATATTCACTCATCAATGAAGTTTATTTTTGGTTCAAAATCTGTGGGTGTTAGTTGGTTCATGCCCTCCATTACATTTATTTATTTTTTCAAATCAGTCTTCATTCACAAGACAAAGACCATGTGGGTATGCAAAGGCCTAGAAAATGAATTTCTTGATAATATTCTATACCCAATGTGGGATGTTAGGGAGGGTTTGCAGAAGGAAGACCATTTTCACTATATACTTACTAAAGAAAGTATAGTAAAAAGATGTCAAGTAGTGTGGAGTGTTTGCTACATGAGATACGCTTACAGACATTGGAAAAATAATCATGATACATGGATACCTATGGATTGTGATGTTGTGGACACCACAGAGGTAGAGGTACATATGCCCAGTGGGGATATCCAATATCTTGAGGTCACAAGTAGTTGGAGCTTGAAGCACGTTTGAGAATACATCACTATCACCTTCGATGATAGTGATTTTTTCTTTAAACTAAATGGGAAGACAATAAGAAGGTGACTCGAAGGAACATCAATGCTTGAGAAATGGAAGCCTCCTTGTAACTTGTCCATTCATACTGGTATTGAAAATAGTTTTGAAAATATGATATAGTTTTTGAAGTGTGTTGTAATAGCACTTGAATAAATGTAAAAGTTTTGAGACTGTATTGTAATAGTTTTTGACTAAATGTAATAGTTTTTGTTAAGTGTGATGTCATTTGTACTAACATAGGGCCCCCTAAATTCCAAAAAAAAAATCCATTATTTTGGGTGGCGAGGGAGGCGGGAGTGGAATATGATGGCAAATTATTTAGGCCAATATATTACATTGTCCAATATTTTATTACCTAAATTGTAGTCTGACTTTTAAGGTATTTAAATAGATTGAAGTCAACTATATAAAGGGCCATTAGGTATGACAAAGCCTTTATTGTCCTCACCTCCTAGATAGCCTGCTCTTGCCATCTTTCACAAACCTCCCATGGCCACACCCTGCGAGGTATACCATGACTTCGTTGCTTCTACTCGTCATTCGAGTAGAGAGGTAGAGTTGTATGACATTTTTAATCGTCAGATAGATGTCATCAGCATAGTCCATAAGCATTTAGATCTCTTTAGAGATGTGGTAGATTATGCGAGAGAGAAAATCAAGCCTTACCTGATCCGACTAGACATAGATAGAGTACAGTGGGTTCTTGTGAATCTCCTCATTGACTATCGCTAGGTTGATAGCACTTTCAAGCTTAGGTTGCAAAGAATTTGCAAATCCCTTAGTCCAAAAAGTTTTCAAAGGATTTCCAAGGATGAAGAGTTGGATCTGCAAGCGGGTCCTATAGGAACTCGCTTTGTATCCCTAGAAATAGCCGATTGTGTAATTCTTTTGGAAATGGAGGACACAGATGCACCTCCATTCATCAATGTAGAGCCAACTCTTTTTTTAACTAGCAGGGCAAGCTGTGGATGTTGAGGAGAATCTTGATGTGGTTGCAAAAGCCGCTATTGATCTAGATTGGTCTAGTGCAACTTTGGACAAGGGAAAGCACACAGCAGAAATAGAGCAGATGACAGAGTTGGTTGTGGTTCCCGAAGAAGGTGGGACATCATCCCCCACAGGATAGCCAGAAGAGGAAGAGGAGGAAGGAGAGCAAAAAGAGGAGGAAGAAGGTATGACGGATGAGGTTTTGATGCAAACCCTTTCGTATATTTTGATTGAAACAAAGAATATTTATTATTGATTGACATTCAATATATTAAAAATTTGAGAGAAGATGAAGTATTGGGGGCACTCTCCGCTTGGGAGAGTAGTAGTAACTTAGGTTACCAAGAAGAGGGGTTGGATAGGTGCACAGATTTAGCACTTGCAAACACTTTAGAGCATCTGATCTTAACCGTGTGGGAGGAAATGCATGACTCTACTAATGCAGCAGTTACAAAGACGGAGTTCTGTGAGGTCGGAGGCAGAGAGGGCACAAAACACACTAGACTTGAGAATACTGCAGAGGCCTCATCATTGGCACTACCTCTAGCAATTGATGAGAACAAAAGCTCCATCGATATAACTCGGCCGGGAATGGATGGACAAGATGCTACCCACATTGTAAGTTCATGATATTTTGTCAATATGAATGAATTTATGTTCTTAGTTTGGCATTGAGAAGATTACTGATGTTATCTCAATTTTCAAGACATCATCAAGGTTGATAAGTTTGCGACACGTAAAGGGGGTCAAGGTGACATCATCGATGTGGATTCAGCACTAGGACATGACATGGGAATGTTCGAGCACTATATCCTAGTGTGCTTCCATACTTTGTTCTTCCCTTATGGAAAGGAAGAGATGATAAAGTGCAGGGCACTTTCAAAGCTAGTCTCCCTTGTGCCTTTACCCCCTTCTATGCGCAAGTGTATTTTGGTGAGGTGGGACTTGGCATTATCTACTTTTGGAGAGAAACTAGCAAGAAGAATCATGGCGGTTGCTGCTATGGGTGCTTCGGCAGGTGTTTATGATGCTAGGCACATTGTAGAATCTTTCAGTGAACCCACTATTTTGTCAACTCAGAGGAGAGCAGCAATAGTAGCTAAAGCTAAGCAAGCAAATATTTTGTAAAAAGTGCATCTATTGGATGCAATATACAAGAAATATTTTATAGACATCAAAATTTAATATATATTTCTCTTGTTTTTTAGATGGGTGGTGCTTTCCATTATAATTGAGTTTCATTTCTTGTATTTTAGTGTATCCTTAATTTAAATATACAGTTTCTTTTGAAGAAAAGTGCATTCCCTTATCAAAGGTTTCAAAAATTCTTCAAGTTACTAGGTATATGAATAGACAAGATCAACATTGCCAATGAACTCTAATCAAGATAGCAACAAAAGGTTAAATTGGATGCACATTCTCAAACCCTTCCATATTTAGACTCCATCTTGGGACTAGGAATGTTTTGCATCCCAAACCTAGGAGGAAAATAGAACAATAATATGGTGGCTAATTTAGTTATGTGCATGGTTAGTTGGAAGGATTAATGTAAATTAAGAGGATATATGCTCCATGATTGAGATGGCAAGCTCTCACTTATGCCAATGGTTCCACATGGAGATGGTAATAATCCACATGTATACTTGGTTGGTGTTTGTGTATTATCAAATTTGGATAGAGAACAAACATATGGTTGACTCAATCCTAGCATAGGAGATTGGGTTTTGACTTTTATGGAAATTGTGGCTAAGGGGTGCTACACACAATTGAAGATGTAGGCCCTTATGGTGTAAAATGTTGTAAAGTATGCTAGGAATGGCCAAAATTGCTTTAGAAGTGTGCCTTGATATTTTGAAGGCATTGGTGTGATGACTGCAATGAAGTTTGATACAAAAATGGTAAGGTTGACAAATGCACAGATAACTATGAGCAACAATGGATTAAAATGGTTGCAATGGATTAAAATGATGTGAATAACATGATATATGAAACCATTATTCAAACTAGGTCCCAAGTTTGAATGCTAATGATCAAGATATGGGTTTATAAATTGGGACACATTTCAAGCATGAAGAAGCAAACTGATTTGGGCAAAAATTTTGTATCTTTGATCGGAAGGTGGCCATGACATAGGCACTTTTTTTTTGTTTTTACATGTTAGGACCATCGATGGCACAAAGCGATGGAAGGATTTTGCAAGCCATAATAGTTAACTTGATGAGTGGCATCGCCCAATTGTTTGAGAAGGAAAAGGCTACCATACGAGCTACATGAATGCTAATGCAAGCTAAGTTAGCGTCAATGGGGAGAGGAAAGGAAAGAATACAGGATCTAGGTGGAGGAAAGTGGAAAAACATAGGGGAGAATAAGAGAGAGAGAAGCCCCAGAGATCTGAGCTCACACGACAAGGAGGTATAGGCATTGCATGCTTGTGAGAGATGTAAGGTGGCCAGTGTCCTTGCACGACAGGTAATGGAATCCAGGCTTCGCTGCTATTACATCCGATTTCCTCATGAGTGCCACAATTAGCATATGTACTCTTAAGGATATAATTAAGTGAGTGATCCAAAAGAAATGTGAGGTCCTTTGTTCAACATAGGGTCCTTGTAAGCATGAAACGTATTAATTTCGAAGTAACAATTATCTTACCATAGTCCCTTTAGTGGACCTAGTGGTAAAATGACCCCAAGGATGAAAATTATGTCTTAAATACCATCCTTAACAAATGAAGTCAACACCTAGGGGAGGGTGCTAACGCCCGTTATTATCTAATTCCCCCTACTATATTTCTTGTATGTTTGTGTAAGTGATGGGGGATGCATCCCCCAGTTTTAAAAAAACAAAAAATAGCCCCTGAGAGGCCTAGGTGCGACTTTGGGCCAGATGGGGAGGTCAGAACCACACATGCAAGTTTCCCCAATCGAAGCGGTAGAGGCGATTTGAGACCCCATTTGGCCCAAAAACGCACCTGCGCACACCTAGGCCTCTCAGGGGCTATTTTTTATTTATTTTTTACTAGGGGATGCATCCCAAAATTTACCAAACTCTTGGAGTTGTGCTATTTGTTCCTCATGTCAAAGAAAGTGGTTGTACACAATGGAAATTGTTGTGACCAACTCTTTTGGACTGTCATGCATTGATCACAACATTGTTCTTACTTCCAATGTACTTAATATTGTTGCCATATTACTAGAATGACTGGTTCTAACACATCTGTTATTCTATCCATTAGGTGATAGGTAGCCAAGTGAGTGAGTGGTGTGGTCTGTGTTGACCATTTTAAAAATGTTTCCATGTCTTTAATACATGGACTATGTTAGAACTTCGCTCTTTGTCACAAACAGTTATGGACTTAGAGCTTCCAAATCTCAAATGCAATTATATGTCCATTTTAAGAGCCCACCGATCTTATGTTTGCCTAACAAAAACAAAATATAGTCCTTGAGAGGCCTAGGCATGCATAGGCATGACTTTGGGCTAGTCGGGGACCCCGTCTAGCCCAAAGTCGTGCCTGCATGACTTGGGCCTCTCAAGGGCTATTTTTTGTTTTTTTTTAATTGGGGGATGCATCTCCCATCACTTACACACACACCCATCACACACAAAATAAATACATTAAAAAAAACAAAAAAAAGTTCCTATACTAAAAAATACACAAAAAAAGCCCCTAAGAGGCCTAGGTGCGTGCAAGCGCAACTTTGGGCCAGACGGGGACCCTGTCTGGCCCAACGTTGCACCTACATGCACCTGTCTAGCCCAAAGTTGCACCTACATGCACCTGGGCCTCTCAGGGGATTTTTTTGTTTTTTCTAAATTAGGGGATGCATCCCCCATCACTTACACACACACCCATCACACACACAAGAAATACATTTTAAAAAAACAAAAAAAAAGTGCCTATACCAAGAAATACACAAAAAAAATTCCCCGAGAGGCCTCTCAAGGGCCTTTTTTTGTTTTGTTTTTTTCGGATGCATCCCCCATCACTTACACACACACAAGAAACAAATACACCCAT
The DNA here is from genome assembly GCF_047967505.1 of Dipteris shenzhenensis. Taxonomy (NCBI): domain Eukaryota; kingdom Viridiplantae; phylum Streptophyta; class Polypodiopsida; order Gleicheniales; family Dipteridaceae; genus Dipteris; species Dipteris shenzhenensis. The sequence goes on along the minus strand of NC_141627.1, from coordinate 45,756,678 downwards.
CACACCCTTGGGGCTTTTTTTTGTTTTTGTTTTTTGGGGGGATGCATCCCCCATCAGATACAAGTGTCTAATCACATTCTACCATGATTATTGATGACTAATTACATTCTACCATGATTATTTGCCATCAACAATCAATTACATTATGTACATACATCAAATATGGAAGTAAATAATACACTGCAAGATTCCACTTAAAAATGAAAGCTCGAAGTTGAAAATCTACAAGAAAAATAGTTTCCAAAGGATTCCATTACAAAAAATATTTACAAACATCATTGCACAAAATTGCTTTTGACAACCAAAAGTGGTGTCCATAGTGAATACAACAAAAAATCTGATCTATGGCCTAAGTTGTGGGTCTTCTCTGATCTCCCTTGCCAGTTGCATGTCTTTTGCCATGATCGTAACCGTCTTGGCATGGATTGCACACAAGTTTGTGTCCTCAAGAAGAGTTACAATCGCCACTTCTACTGCTTCTTGTATGGCAGCCAGTGCGATTGATTGAATACAATAGTCGTCCCTGTAGGACTACATAATCTCTTTCACCAATCGAGCGAATGGAGCTCTTAGGATTAGAAGGTTCATTGTACTTTGATAGTTTCCTATCTCTTGAAGCACCTTCCTTCCAAGATTTCTACGGTGTCTTCTAGGGACTCCACCTCAACCTCACCTACTGCGAGCTTTGCCTTTTCATTTTGCTGTGTGATGCAATTTTGGCAAAGATTTTCCACCCTGTCTAGAATGTGGAAAGTCCTAAGTAGCATTGTGCCATGCAAGTCGTCGTTGTTGGCTCTCCATTTGTGCCCTTTGTTGTTGAGCCAATTGAATTCGCATTTGCTTGGCATCTTCTTGTCCTCTTGCCCATTCTTCCAATCTGTGTCTTTTACGCTCCTGTTTTTCTGGTCTGCTTTTTGGCTCTTGAGGTGCCTCAGGCTACTGACTTTGAGGATTGGATTGCTCCCCATGATCTTCTTTGTCATCATCTGTTTGCTCATTGGTTTCTATCCTCTCCTACCTCCTCTTTCTTCTCTCTTTGATCATTACATTGTATACATCAGGAGGGATTGGGAGCTTTGTTCTAGAATCAATCGGTCTTTCAGTCTGCTTTGTTCTTGCGATGTCGGTGATGATGGGGCTATGGGAAATGTGATGGTAGGACGGAATGTACTAGTATGAGAGAGTACTAGTGGTACTGAGAAAATGAATGTATTTGCATATATATAGGGGTATATTTATTTTGTGCATCATTATTAGTTAGCCCCCCCCCCCCCTCTTCCCCCTTTACCCCCCCTCAACCCCTCCTCCCTCCCCTTATTTGTCATCATCCCCTCGGGGGTTAACCTCACAAAATTTTAGTGTACCATGTGCATTGTAAAGAAGTGATATTTATCAAATAATTTACTTAGTTCATTAAAACATTGGGTTTTTCATTCAACTTTAAGAAAAAATTACATAAAGAGGAGGGGTATTTTGGGGAAAAAAACTTATTTAAGAGGTTTTTGAAATTCCCCTTGAACTCCCGTGAGGTCCCTCCCCCAACCTTTTCTCATCGTCTACCCTTGTTGGGTCCACAAGTATGAAATTCAATGCTTCTTTTTTTAAAAAAGAGCCAATTAATCAAATGTCCACAAGAAATATTGAAGTGCAATTTTAATTGACATCAAAGTACATTTAGTTTAGCAATCCAACACGACTTCCGGTTGCTATCCAACTTCTATGTTTTTGGGAAGCTTGTGAAGATATCCATGAATGCCTTCTTTTACTCGTTTGAGTTCGATGAACTGCTTGGGCTAACTCCATTTGCAAAGCTTTATTCCTTGCATAGGAGGACATGACTATACCACGATAGAACCACTCGAACATCTCATGAAGAGCATTACTTCCATTTATCCCCCCTCCATGTCATGTACTCTTGAAATAAGCACCTCGAGCTCTATAATGAGACTTTTCCATCCTTTGGCACTCCAAGCATTCAAGGAACCATATTGGCAAAGAAACCATGGACCATGAGCATAAAGAATGTGCTACATACATAGAAAAAACACATGAGGTAAACAAGAATAAATTGATTGCAATTAAAATTTTAAAAATAGCAACAAAGACTGAACACACCATGTAGTGAGTAATGTGTGATTCACCCCATCCATCTACCATGGCTTCAATGAACTCTTTCACGATGACTTTATATAGTTGTACATCATCATCGTCTATGGAAGGCTTCCTCAAGATCTTTACCAGAGTATCCAATTCTTTCCAAACACATATTCTCAAGGTTCTAACATGAGGATTAGCTTCCAAATTAGTCATGCAATCACATAACTTTTTCCAATAATTCCAATGCAGATTTAATCGATGTTTTCCATGATTGGACAAAAACCTTCATGCCTTAGAGCCTCCCATGGACACTTTATTTGGAAGATTTCATGATTTTCTTGACAATTGTGCATCTTTGATTAGCTTTACATTCCCCCCATGTAGACCCATGCTTGAGAGTAAAGCTTCGACCCTTGCTATACATGATGCCGCTCTCTCCTCCAGTTTCATGTTCCATGCATATACAATTTACAAGTAAATGAATTTATCAATGAGCCACATCTCCGCATGTAACACACAAAAATGCACTCTTTGTAATGGAATATTTAAAATTGGATCCCAATTTTTATCATTCTGCTCTGTTGGGTGCATCATCTTGATTGCAGCTCATTACTCCATTCCTCCAATACATCTGTTTGTTAGCCTCATCATATGTGATGTCATTCATTACATCTTTAGCATTCCCAAAGTCTTTTCCTCTTTTTAATTTCTCTTTCCCTCTATGTATTCCTATGTTACTACCTCCACTTTGGTGTGAAAACATACAATAAAGACATGAATATGTCGCATTTGCACTCAATTCCATTCCAAACATACACTTCAATGTCTTAAGGTCTCTTGCTATGTGCCATTCAACTTTAAATGATCCGAACCCTTCAACTTGAAGCAACTCTCCTTTCGTTTGTGCATCTATGACACTTGGAATTGGAGATCTATCAAATACCCATTTCAAGAATGAGTGTGTCTCTTTAGGAAGTTCAAATGCGGCAAGCCACCAAATGTGCTTTTCCGATTGCACACTAAAATCTTCCCTAATTTCCTTATCTTTGGCATGTCCGAGGACTTTATTCATCAAAGTAATATTGACCCTCTCTAACTTGTGGCCTTTTACAATCTCACACTCATCCAATTTGATAACAAATACTAACTTTCCTTCACAATTTGAAAGATTAAAGATTTACATGATTAGAAAAGATTTCATTAAAAATTCGAGCTCCCTAAACAATATAATTTTAACATACCCCATGCTTTCATGTTGTAAAACTCCACCATTGTAGCTTGTACCCTATGTACATCCAAATAAACATTATTATGCTTTGTGTACTCAAAGGTTCTTGGTCCTTGCTTTGCCTCTTTGGTAGTTGGTCCTCCTTTCTTTTTGCTATGTTGGACATTTGTCTTGTTTGTGCCTTCCAATGTCATGCTTTCTGAGATGTGTATAAATCCACCCAACAAATCTTGAACAGCAGAATTTGTTTCTTTTCTTGCATTTCTAACGTATATTGGTCTCGGCAATAGAGGGTTCTTAATTCCTAGACCTCGAAGTGCATTTACAAAGACATTATACATAGCTAAGTACCCTTGTCGACTAATGCCAGCAGCATCACATGCATGGACAACTTCCAATGGATCTACAAGATTCTCTAAATCAGTTGCAAGCTCTTGTAGTATTGCATGTCATAATGCATGCTCGACGAGGGTCCCTAAGAATAGAAATGAATTCTTTCTTCTTAAGTACACTCTTCATGGCACAAAGTTTGTCAGAGGAATTTCTTCCAATAACCTCCTCCATAAAATTTTTGCAGAAATTCATAATAACATTAGAAAAATAAATGACTCATTTGTAAGTAATGCTTCATAATTACAAAATAGTCCAAATATACATACCTTGTAGCTTTCACCTTGTGTTTTCTTGCTCCACCACCATATGCCAAGCTCTCCATTGGTTGCATAGGCTTGATCCTATGCTTGTAACCTAGAAGGGTTCTTTTTATCCTTTCTAATCTCCTAGTCAAAGTAGCAAGCTCTTGTTGGATACCCCAAGCCTTTTTCCACAATTTGTTCTTCTCATCTATCAATCTTGTGATTGTCTCTTGTGACCTCTCTTTTGTAATTTTTGAGTCAGTAAGTTTTTTTTGTTCTTGGGTTAGTTGTTCTTGGAGGTTATGCACGGTATCATTAAGTATCTTTGTCTCTCCTTCCATTCTCAACAATTGAACTTTTGCAAAGTGTGCTTCTACATTGGAATGGCAGATGCGTTTACAATATCCTAGTAAGCCTTGAAGACCATTGTCTACATATTGAATCAAACTCGTCACATTTTCAAACAACGGTGGAGCACCTGTCACAAGATCCACTGGATAGAGTCCACCAACACTTCATAAGTCGACATGCTTTGTTCCTTGTTGTCGTAATTGATCTAGTGTATCTTTTTCGGAAACCTTGTGGCCATGACATTGATGAGTTGTGGCATACTCTGGTGCAACTTCGATGTGCAAGGTGCATTTTCGTGGCTTGTTGGTGCGATCTTCCAATGGAGCCATGAGAGGGATTTAGAAATAAGGCCTTGGATCAGTTCAAAGAATAGAATAGCATCAATGGAAACAAGTTTGGGACAATGGAAAGATATAATAGGATCAATGGAAGCGAGTTTGGGACCAAAATGATGAGGAGAAATCGGATTTGGGTGTTGCAAAGTGCTTATGATAGAAGGAGTATGAATGTGGGATTAGAAGATGAATGCAGTCAGAAAGAGTAGGATTTAGATGTTGAAAAGTGATTTGGGTGCATAGGCATGGTTTGGGGGAAAGTCTTGAAGAGTTTTGGGCCATTTTGTGCACTTTTGAAAATTTTCAAATTTTTGGGCTAGGGTGTACCTGCGAGATACTTTTTGGGAATGTGGACCACCTAAAGGTTGTTAAGAAAGTTAACTTTTTGAGAGTGGGGGGACCCTCCAACTCAGAGAGGGAGGTGCACTTTTGCAGACCACGAAGGACCTAGGGAGATGTACTTTTTTATCCCCATATGGGGTGATGAGACCCTTTGTAGGCCTTATTAGTTCGTAATCCATTTTACTAATCCACTCCTTTTGCGGCCCTTTTTGAGTCCAAAATTCTCCTAATGAAGGCCACCATAGATAGTCTCAATACAAAGCATTAGGAAGCAATAAAGGCAAAGAAGGAAGCTATCAGAAATCAGCTGACTAGATACAAAGAACATTGTGACCTAGCATAGTAGGAGCAGGTTAGGCTAAAAGGCATCAAAATCCAATGGCATACCATGTAGCCCTAGATAGTCCAGAAGCTGCCACCACGCGAGGATCTAGATGAAGTGCTTAAGTGCAAGCTTGACACAATAACTAATTATACATATGAATTATCCTCCTTGCTCATTTCCCAAAGCTCACCTCTCCCACGCCTTCCGCCTCACCCTTCTCCCTCTCGACATAAACCCCAATGAGCCCCTTACCTCCTTCCAATTTCAATTTTTTCTAGATTCCTATTCCCACCCCTCCCTTGCCAAGGCCCTCTTTGTTGACCACCTACAGGAGCTGTCGGCAATATATAAACTCTCTCTCCATCCCTTATGTTTTAATCTTCAATCCTGGATGCAAGTACTTTTGCGTTCACAACTTTTTGGTGAACAACATGACTTTTAGGAGCTATTTTCCCTCTCCAAACCTGGTCTATTCCCTCCATGATTGGAGAACTGATAGATTGACAATACAAAATCATGACACCATAGTAAGGGTCAATGTGGGGACAAGAGAAGAGCAATAAAGCCCATTGTGCCTAGAGCATTGGATGAAACCTCTTCAATGACGATGATCTCAAGAAAATCAACCCTCTTGCAACAACATACCATAGTGGGAGATACACAAAGCAATGTCAACAATTGGATCCAAGCATTGGCGACCATTGACAACTGCCATACATTAGATCCCATCTTCTCACAAATTGATGATAAGGTCATTAGATCCCATCTTCTCACAAATTGATGCCAAGGTCATGTAGGTGAAAACCTCCACTCACACATGAAGAACCAATTGATCCAAAAGTGCCATTCTTTATGGACCTTGAATGGAATAGTGATCCTGAAGAAGCTACCAATGATAATAAGGATTCAAATTTCTCTTTAGACCTTGAAATGGAGGCTGAAAATGTTCAATTAGAAGACCATGTCTTTGACAATGATTTAGCCATTCTCCATGCCCTAATGGTTGTCAAACTTTCCAAAGTTGAAACTCCAAAGCTAAATAATAGCAACAGATCCTACAAGAATACTGGAGGACATTGCCACCACAAGACCACTCCAAACTAGGATCATCGAGTTGTATCTTACTAAGCCATCTCTCCCAAAATCTAAGCCACCTCCTCTTGAATGGTCCCCCCATGGACTTGGAGTATGCATAGAAAATGAACCATTACTTGGGAATACTTTGCCAATGGAAAAGTTACCTCACAATTGCCAACGTAAAAAGTTTTGAAAGCTTAAGCCACATGTGCAGATGAAGCTTGATAATGAGACTTCAAAAAAAGAAAGCCCACAAGATTCTCAAAAATTGTTTAATGCTACTACGCCCCTAGTGCCCATAGCCCATGTACGGCTAGTTCAACACCATCAAAGGCTAATGTTCATGACACACTAGAGTACTTCGATAACTACACTGGTTAATGGTAGTGTCCCGTAGCAATGCCAAGGCTAGTAATAGAATCTAAAGTGCAAGAAATTGATAACCTTGGAGAAACTCAAACTATGAGGGACCAGCCAAATCTCACATGGTAAAAGAAGTTGTCATTTCAAAAAAAGGTTCACGAAGTTGCTTCCCTGGAAAGCCTCGGTCTTTGGCCCCTGTTGCTCCTATTTCGGCCCCTTTGTTTTGCTCATGCGTCGGGTTGCCGTTTCTCGCCGATCATGATTGCAATCACAATTTCCTTATTTCTCCTATCTGCTACTGCACGTCATTCTCGCCGTCCGTACACTCCTTCACACACAGTGCTCGTTGTCCACACTCTCATTCCCAACCTGCTGTTCACATCGCCTTTGCTAAGTGTCATCCTCGCCCGTCCCAGTTGTGGATTGTCATCGTTTTGATACTAAATATGAAGATTTTTGACTTTCCAGAATGCAAATGTATGCAATGCATGCAAAATTTTGACACCGATTGATGCTCCAATGGGGAAGAGTGCCCTCGTGAGAGTACTTGTTTCTACTTTGACACAGGATGCAAGGTAGGAGAGAGAAAATGGATGAATGCAATGTGGGAGAAGAATGCAATGTACAATGCAGGGAGATACGCCTTCATTAATGTCCCTTGAGATCCCTCAAGTTCCACCTTCCCATTTAGACCTACCCTTAGCCTATGACCCATGCACTACCTTTAAATGCACCCTTCCCTTTCCTATTACCCCTAGGACCTAGACATGTGGGTGCACATCTTTATTAATAAAAATAGGGTTACATGTCCAATTTTAGTGCCGTCTAAAGCAGTGGCTCTAGCTCGACGAGTCCTATCTACTTAGATGATCCACCACCATAACAATATCAATCCGTGTCCATCATAATACGAAGACATGTCGCACCATCAAATTGGCTCTTCATGTGGTAATGTTCTAATGTTATTAAATATAAAATAGTCATTTCTCTTGTCATGACTGCCTCCTACCTGAAAAAGTGAAGTGGGTGGCCTTCTGCATGATCTGAGTATGCAAGCTAGATGTAAACCCATCCACAGCAAGCTCATGAGGTACTAAAGTGCACCGCACTATCTTGGCTAGCTGAGGAGAGATGGCATCTTCTGAACTCCCCATGTCAAAAAGGATAATATATTAATGCCCTTTAGCTGTCCCATATGCTGTGATAAGAGCCTCCTTTTGTTCTATGATGTCGCCCTCCTTCTTACCTTGAAAGACCATCGAGAAGACGATCTTCAAAGTAGGAAAGACTGCATTGGTAGCTAACGCCGGTGGCGGGGCTGGAACAGCTAATGCAATGGTGACGATAGAAGTTGGTGCTTTCGCGGCCTTTTCGGCCAATCACTTGGGACAATCCTTCTTTCCAAGCCCAGCAATGTGGTGACAATGGAAACAACAATATTCCTAATGGTACCGCTTCTATTCATTGGGCTGTAAATAGCCTCTAGTAATTCCCGCTTTAGCCTTCTCATTTGGAGTCATCTTGGATTTATACTCCTTCTGACCAGAGGACTGGCCATCTTTCTTCGAATACTGATTGTCCTTCTTTTGATCCTTACTCGCTAGGTTTGACGACTACTGCTGCAGGACTTTGGAATCCTTTTGGACCTGCTTTGGCTTCCCCCGTTCAGCATCATTTCTTGATTTTGAGTGAGGGTTAGCACCTGCTCATAATCAAGCGGGTCAAAATTCCACACTGGGTAACGGATGTTGGTATCCAATCCCCTGATGAATTGCTTCAGCTTATTACTTTCCAACACGCCCTATGGTTGTGCCAATGTGATGACCTTGTTACTGTAAGTTAACACAAGCAAACCATTTTAGGAGAGATGAGAAAACTCATCCTCCAGGTTAAGCATACTAAGCATACACTATGACGATAGAAAACGAGCTTTGAGATTGACAACAAACGTCGCCCAAACGAAATTCATCGTGTGAGTATTGGGGTTCGTATGTTTACTAGCCCAATATTGCCACCAAGTAATCGCCTCACCTGTGAGATGAGGGGCTGCTAAATGGACTTTGTCTTGTTCATCTTGAATGCGTGCTAACGGAAAGTGAGCATCAAATTGATGAATAAACTGTAAGATAGCTACATAGTCACACTTACCATCATACTTAACAAAATTTAGAGTAAATCGGGTGAGTGGAGTAACCTTTGACGATGAAGGAGTTGTGATCGATGGACACTGTTGCGCTCAAGCTAGCCTACATAGTGTCTAACATTTGTTTGTGTTGGAGAAGCATCGCCTCTCTGTCTAGTTTTTGCTGCCTCTCTGCCTGGGTGAGCTCTGCCTCCACATTCTTGCATTCCTCGGATCAATAAGAGCATCTTTTCAAAATCTGTGGCTCTTCTGTCTTCTCGAGGCTTTTCAGCCTCCTTTTCTTCAAGTAGTTTTCTAAGACCCAACGACCTAAGAGGCAACTCTGACCAACATCGAGACCTTGATGCTGTCCACCGTGATGATGTAGGTACTTCTGCAAGGCAAGGATAAGGCTCCATGGGTGTGCAGAGTTATTGCGTGAGTGATAGATTTGAGCTGAGAGTAATGGAAGCTGAGCTGGGAAGTGAGTTGAGCTGATCGCAAAAGAGAACTGCAAAAGTTGATGAAATAGTACCCAAACCTTACTTCATTTGTTGATCCAAATCCCTAACTGTTGTACTATGTAGACACCTCCAAATCTGGCTGGTTTGGACTGCTAAGGGGCTGTTGCTATCTAGGGCCACGAAATGGAGATCTCAGGGGCTGCACAAGGGCTGGAGGAGAGCTGATTTGCAGAGGTGGAAGGTTGGGAGCTGAATGAAGAATGAAGTCAAGGGACTACCTTATATAGTCTTTTAGGGCAAATGGACCAACCTTGGTCAGCTGGTCAATGCAGACCATGACCAAGTTAGTCAAAGTCAACATTGACAAAAAAAGGCTATTGTCTTCCGACCTACATTGTCTTTCGATTACCTGCCTGGCGGTCTCTTGGAATGTCCCAAAAACCTCACAAATAGGCTATTCTCTAGTGGGTACCAGTGAACAAGAACTGTTTTTCTGACTTGACCTAAGGCTAAGAAACTGACCTACGTAGCTTGTGCCTTACTGTCCCTGAATAAGGGATCACAACATACAACAAAATATCCTATTTGAGATCTATCATTACACTTGTCGATGTAGTCAGCGTGTCACCTTACACCGAAGTGCAAGGGTGCATGTGACAAACCCTCGTGGTCCTTTGCTCGATCGTTGTGGAGTTTCAATGCTGCATCCTTGACACCACCTCTGGTGAATACAGTGCAAGTAGCAGGACATGGTAAGTGTGTGAGGTTGGGAGTGGGCTGATGAGCGACATCATAAAGGGTGTGTGCATAGGTGCACTAGATTTGCGTGTCTGTGAGGGGTGAGAGGGATCGACGCTCAAGGAACTTCTGCCCAAAATTCCTTTTAGAGTTGTTATTGAACATAATGTTGAATAACTCCTTCTCATTCCAACGAATGAATGTATGTTTCTTTCGATGAACAAAACGATGGTATTCACATATCATGTCTGATTCACTAGGAAGGCAATCCTTAGCCTTAAATTGGAGTTGTTGGTGAAGTGCCTTACATTCCTCATCATACCAGCTATTGCAAGGCATTGAACCAAGACGAGTAGTGTATGGAAAGGCATGGAGTGCAACCTTATGGAGTGAACGGCTACTAGTGTGGCACAGTTCTCTAGCAAGGGTATGTGATCAATGTAAGTGAGCAATGTGTATAGTTGAGCTGAGTAAGCTGGTGAGAGGTAGTGATCGAAATGTATGTCATGATAAGTGGTGTGAGAGAAAGGAGCAGTGGGTGATGATGCAAGGTGAGGTGTGGAGATGCTAAAGAATAAGTGTGATATGCTCGGGGGGGGGGGGGGGGGGGGAGATAGAGAAATCAGTGATGTGCAAAGGCAGGGGACCCCAAGATATAGTCCACTACACTGGTGCCTCCCTCGTGTGGAAAGCAGGTAAAATCCCCTGAAGAAGGCAATCGATCAAGATCATTGAAAATGATGAGATCATGCATCTTACCCTTGTCTAGTAGAGCGTGTCCATACAATGTGATGGGGCCTTGTCTATCAACAGATACTCGTGTCAATCCTGCATCTGCGATATCCACTTTTGGCAACAATATGGCATCATCCCAAAAGTCAAGTAGAGGTACCTGATGGGTCCCTGTACCGTAGGCCACTATAGTCTCGGAGTTGGCAAGGTAAACAAAAAATAGGATCGCTAGTGTTTTGAATTTCATTCAGAACCCTCAAAAGTATTATGCTTTACAAAGAACAAAGACTACCACTTCACTCATGATTGCAAAAACATCTCATCGTTCTTTCAAAAGAAACAAACTATATAGAAGAAATACAAATACATTATGATTTATGTCATTTGAATGAGATGTCGAGATATTAATACAACATAAATGGGAACATCAAAGTGGGTGTCCCTTAGTATCTGCAACTAATCTTATTTACTGTTAAGTATATATTTCTATGGATATATGCCTAATTATATATTTTATTATCACCTAGCTTCATATAGTTTGCTCAAATATCACAAACCCCATTTGTTAGAACTTTTCTGTTGATCTGTTCTACACCTTGAGTGAGATAAGGGCCTAGAAAAGCAACCTTACAATTGCAAGAGTGAGCATCTTCTTATTAAGCTAACACATACCTACACTAAGTTGGATATAGGAATTATGATCAACCTTAGGTGAGGGAAAAGGTCCATCAACATTTGGAAATCCTACTGGGGATAGACGTGCTAAAAGGTTCGACATAGGAATTATGGTGATCAACCTTAGGTGAGGGAAAATGTCCACCATCAACATTTGGCAATCCTAGTGGGAATAGACATACTAAAAGGTTGAGTGCAGAATCAAGTGTAGAGATCCAAATCAGGACTACATGCTAACTCGAGTAGAGTTACAACAATTGCTCAATTTGGTAAATTATTTTAAAATATTTCTTTGTGTGTCATATGGTGATTTCAAGATCTTGAAAATCTATTTAATGACTAGTGCTTGGATTGAGGAGTCTTGATAGGTAGCCCTGCACATCGTCCAGTTGTTTAACTAATGTCTAAAATGTGCTTAGGGAGAAGAGAGATATACACACACTAAGGAGTGCTCATAGGTAGCCCTGCACATCATCCAATTATTTAACTAATGTCTAAAATGTGCTTAGGAAGAAGAGAGATATGCATGGCCATGAGAGAATGCCACAGGCACTAAGGTAGAGAAGATTGGTAGAATTTAGATGACCAGGATGCTACAATGAGTTTCGAGCTAGCAATGGATGAACACTAGGGCCAAGAGGAAGTAGGAGAGAGTCACTTGCAATGGGGAGCTTGAGGTAGAAGGAGGCCTAACCACATGTAGAGAGGGATGGCTCTACTGGCTATTACTCCAAGGCACATAGTGAACCAATGCTAAGGATGCATCCATAAAGGCCTGAGGTGTTTGACCAAGAGGAAACTTTTAGGCTCTAGCAAGAGAATTTTGAGTAGTTGTCCATAGAAATTCTAGATTCTTAAAAGCCCAACAAATTTGCCGTGGGGCTGAACCATGATCTCAAGTCCCCACAAAGAAGACCTAAAGCAAGAGATGTTTCTAACTAGAGCAATAAGAAGAAGAAGAGAATTTGGTCATGAGTCAAAGGTGGAGTAGTAGAGAAGCCACAGTCATAGCTAGGGTTTTATCAAAGAATCAAGTCATAGCCACCATCAAGATAGCTTGGGCATGTATCACAGTGCACTAGAAGGCCAAAGGGTTCCTAATCTTGTTTTTAATCCTATTACCCCACCGCCAACACCTCAGGCACCAACCCATGTATGTATGTGGCCATACTCAACCACCATAGAGGCCAAATCCAATGCCACCACAAGTACTTGTGGGTGGATGACAAGTCAAACTGATAGATGTATTTCCACCTAGGCCACCACTTGCTACTAGAAGATGACATCATCGACATGTTCACACTGATGGATGTCAACATGGAGGTGCACCTTTTAAGGTTAAGTTTCAGGACTTTAAAGGAACCAAGGATGAGGATCCATATAACCTCTTGTAGATTTTTCTATGATTTTGTCACATTAATGGTGCTATAAGAAAGGAAGAATATGTAAATTACTTTCATTGCACTCTCACAAAGTCAACACAGTGCTGGTTTAACCAATTCCAAATTGCCTATTTTAAAGACTGGTAGTAGATGTCATAGGCTTTTCTTAAAAGGTTCAGACAAGAAATCAATGAAGAGGATGTTTAAACTAAGCTCAGTGAGCTAAAGCAAAAGGAGAATGATTCCATTCAAGATTTTATGCTGAGAATGCAAGATTTGATCAATCAGCTCAGTACATCGCTAGTAGATGATAAATCATTTTGCGCTTGGTTAATCATGGGATGCACTCAAATTGATTTGAGATCTCCATAAATTATCAATTAGATGAAGACATACAAGGAGTTACTAAGTCGAGCTATTGCATTGGAAAAAAGTAGGCCTACCAAGAAAAAGGTAGGCCTACCAAGAAAAAGTCCAAGAAAAAGGATAAAGGGAGTGATAATGAAGACACTGTACTTCTTGTGATATGCCATGAAGAGTGCTTGTGCCTTATTCAAAGGAACATTCTTCAACCACTTACCAACATCCTCTATGGACTTTAGTTTATTGTTGAGCACATAAGAAATGAGAGGATCCAACATATATGACGATCATTGTATATGTAAGAGAAGTTGTGCTAGAGACATACTACAAAAATAGAAATAAGAATATTAGCTTATTAGATTTAGTCAAATTACAAAAGTATAAAGCCGAGATAAAGCCTAAGATAAGTTTGTATCAAACATTAGGATGGTCGTTATGAGTTTGTCATTAATGAATGGAAAATCTAACATGAAACGACCTCCCCATCTGTTGGCGCTGCAACAATGTCATATTTTGCTAAAACTTATCCTTGACATAGGACTCTATATCATAATTTGGAGATGGGCTTTTTTTGTCCTCTTCATCCTCCCTCTACTATGAATAGATCAAAAAGTTATGAGATTTACACATTTATATTCATTCAATTCAAAAAAAGGCTTTGTTAGAGAAGTAAAGAAGTACAAAGGCAAGGTTTTATACCTCAACGTACTTTCATTGTCTTTTGAAAACACTTGGCAAGACAACAACATCCTCCTTCTTGAGGGAACTTAGCGAGGCAACATCATCCTCCTTCTCAAAAGAACTTGGTAAGGCAACTTCATCCTCCTTCTGCTATGAATACATAAAAATGTTATGAGATTACACATTTATATTAATTATTAAAAAAAGGCTTTGTTAAATAAGTAAATAAGTATAAAGACAAGGTTTTATACCTCAAGATATTTTTGTTGTCTGTTCGGGACAACATCACTATCAAGCTCCTCAACTTCATTGTGAAAATCATCACTATTGCCAACATCCTCATCACTACATTGAGCACTTTCTTCAACCTCATCTTTCCTATCCCTCTCTTTTTTCACATCCTCTTTATCATACTTCACTGTGAGATGGCCTAGAGTATCACAGTAATCCAGGTAGTGGTGCTGTCAATAATGTTGACAAGATATCCTTTTTGGATTACAGCTTTAAATAGATATCCCATTCAGTACAAGGTCACTTCCCACCCAAAAGGCCTGAAAAAATCAATCATGCTGAGTAAGAGATCACTACTTTTCCCTCGCCTCTCATAGTGATTTGCCTGACAATGGAGGGAACTTGGAGCTTCATTCTCTTCCAACATGAGTTGTAATCTCTTTGTACTCCCTCTTATGTTATTCTATAAAGAGTGATCTGAATGTGGTCTCTTCATGCATAACATAAAAGATTCAATATTTTGTATTTTCAAGCCGCATTCTCTCATCTCTCTTCCTTGTCCTTGAGTACACACTAGTGTATACCTTCAATTGTCATGCATACTGTTTTTCCAAGGGGAGAAAATTTTCTTCTCTCTTGTTTATCCACAAATATGATGATATTGCATAATCCCACCCTGCCAATGGTGGTATGCAATATTCTATCAATGACAAAATGCACATCATTGCATGATGTCTCATCGCTAAAGAAGAGTTGCGGGTTGACAATGTCCCACATTGTGTCATCAAATAGAAGTCATTGCATGAAACTCCTTTGAATTCGACAAGCTTCCTAGACTCTGACTCTATCTCTGTTCTACATTGGAAGCCCTTTTGTAGATTTTTTGGTTTTGTGAGAATGTGCTCATTGACAACCCTCTTTGCATATCCATATGCATGCACATTTGGTGGGATTCCCCATTGGCCAAGAAAGAAGTAACTTCTACTCCATCCTCATCTATGTTCACCCACCTATTTGCCCATGCCTTCTCTTTACTTGATGGCAAAGCTACAGCAATCTGCTTCACAAAATTATTGTCAATGTCACATTGACTAAGTCGAACACTTTTTTCTATGAGCAGATATTCAATTCCACCCTGCACTGCATCACGCTTGACTTGCTTGGTGATGCAATGCTCTAGGCAATGGTCTTTGTCTTTTTTTCCAAAAAGCCATTCTTTATTCATCAATGAGCCACAACAAAACCGAGCCAAGAGATTACAAATTGAAAAATAGAACACAAAGTATTTAACTAGTCTTGAATAGTTTAATTATTATAAGCCAATGAAGTGTCCAAATTACAAACCCACAAAACTTTTCATGAAACATGTTACTAATTCACATACAAAAACATGTTGCTAATACTATAGTCCAAAAACATTTATCTTTCATTCAGCCATGCTCTTTGACTATACAACCAAAAATTGAGGCTGTACCTCCAACCTTTGTTATTATGTTTTCGAGGTTTCTAGATCCCAAACATTGAAATAACTCCACCTTTATGAGAGTAGCATGATGTATAAACTGATGGACTGTAGCACTCATTCCCAAAACGACAATGAAGATGTAGTATATATGTTTGCATGGAATATAAGTACTTTTATTTACTTCACGTGCAGTAAAGTCAGGGCATGTGTAGCATGGGAACTCTCCAATTGACTGAATAACTTAAGCCTCTTGAAATTGACCAGGAGTTCATAAATGGAAAACATGAACTTCATGTGGGGTAATGATATTATCTTTCACAATCTCAGCATTTGCTGCCATTGCTTTCTCAATCCTATCTTTGAACTCCACAACCTGTTCCATGATGCCATTGGGATGTTATCTTCTACCCTTGAAGCACGGAGTTGGTACGCCTTTTGTAGATCTCCTACTCAACTCATTGATCATAGCTCCACACCACCTATGCACATCTGCCAAAGCATGTGACTACACTATTGGCATAGTACCCAAAGCATGTGACTACATTATTGGCATTTGTTCGTCAAATTGCCCAATTAGTATCATGCACATCTATCTCTTTGTAAACTTTTTGTTCATTATTTCCATGCATACCAACATGTCTTGTTTTTTCCTACTATTCTTTTTTCTTCCTACTATTCTTTTTCCACATCATGCTCCCCAAGAGGCAATCCTAGACCTCTCTTTCTTCTTACACTCATAGGCTCTATCATTGGTCTATTCATCTCAGGAGAGTTTATGCCACCTCCTCAAGAACATCATTTGTTAAATCTACAAGCTTATTTCTTTGCGCTTTCCTTGATCCACCCTTTTATGCAACACATCTAGATCAGGTCCAATCCCCAAGTGCTGTCTTACCATGTGCGCATAGTAATGGGCACTCTGCAAAGCACTCATTGCTAGATCAAATGTTGACGCTTCATATAGTGAAACATATTTTCCCAATCCATGGGCTGCTCTAATGCTTGAATGCTTGTTCTCATATAGATTCAGTGTAGGAACAAAGCCTACATTTTCATGCTGTGTTAAGAACATCCCTCCCCATTGACTAACACAGATGTCCCAAAATGTCATCCAAAGCTGTAGCTCTAGTAGGCCATCATCCTTTACATGAGCAAGGGACCAAAACCATATTATCTTCTTCTTACTATCATTTACGGCAATAGCAACTGCTTCTAATATTGCACTCTTCCAATTTCTACAAAGAAGTTTGTGCTCCTCATGAATTTGAGGTCGAATGCATCGTCTTGTGTGTTCCACCATGCTCATCTCTCTCAGTAGGACAACCATCAAAGGGAAAGACTGGTATCTTGAGAATTTGTGGATGGTGTAATCCATGTGTGCTACAATTCATGCTTTTTTGACACCGTCCATGCCATAATAAAATACACATATTGGATAGTATCATCATATGAATAGAATGTACATAACAATATATTTATTTTACTATTTAAGAATTTATTTTACGAATATTCATGAGAATAGATGCACATATCTTTACGTCTCAATTTGTGGTGTAAACATATATTTGATAACATAAAGCTTGTAGAGATGAGCATCTGTGCCTTTTATGTTACCTGAATTCGGGATGTCAGTCGTCAAAAGATACATGCATTTGAACATTCTTGCTCTTTCGTCAAGTAAACCCTATCAAAGGGATTCAAGGGAAGAAAAAAACCAAGAAGTGCTACCACATCACAAGCATCCAAAGGAGTACTGTGGATAGACGGGGCTATTGTCTTGAAATCATGGCAGACGTGGATTTTGGGGCTTCACCCATTGGTGTGAAGCCCCAAATATGTGGATGTGTCTTTTACTCGATTGCTGCAACCTCCTCTAGTAGATGTCAAAGGATTTTAATGAGCTCTAGTCCACTACGAACAGGTAGCTGCGATAGCAAATCGCACAGAGCAAATGCACATTGAGAAGATAGAAGAACCCAGATGTGAGCAAAGTAGAAGATTGACATGGGCAACATGTATAGGCAACTAACACATGGTGAGGCACGATACAACATGGCTAGTGAGCACTTCTTTAACACATGGTAGCGTGTTGTGTGGCGTAGTGTGATGCGCCATGGGCTACTTGTATCCAAATTATCTCAGCTTCGATTTTACGATGCCAACACATCAATTTTACCACGCTACCACCTCCATTTTATCTCCTCTCGACGGCCCTTGATGGCCAAAAAAATGCATTGGTCGCCGCACTTTCAGAATAGGAATTACACCTCCCGATTTCTAATGGTACCATTCCACAACACAAAATTTCCCAACCACACTCCCAACCCTAACCACACACCCTACACCTAACCGCAACCAACCATATACCGTAACCACATAACCTAACCATACTAAACCACATACACCAAAATTAAACCAAAACTTAAACAACACACTTAATTAAACCACACTCATGATGGACAATAGTTAAGATGCACATAGGAGAATTAATTGTCATTGATATATGGAACAATAAGTCAATAAGTCCAATAAGTCCAGAGGTTGTGGGGACCGCAGGATTGTAGTTGCCTATTTTTGGACACTTTCGTGTTGATGATTAGTGCCAGTAGTAGCTGAGGGACATGAAACCTGTGGCTAGATGCATTTTCGATACATTAGTTACGATTATTTTACTAGATCATCGTTACTTTTTGGATTGGATTCGACAATATTGGTAACCCATCAAAAAGCTAAGTCTGGATGATTGAACCACATCTTTGATGAAATCGATTTCATTCTAACAATTTTGTTGGACCACTTTTGCGTCTGTAGGTACAAGAAATACAGAGTGCATGACTGTAGTTGATCAGTTTAGCAAGTTTTGCATGCTTGTATCCTGTAAGCAAGCAGCCACCGCAGAGGACATTGCTCACCTACTTGTTCATTCTTGGTACCCGATAAGTGGCTTTCCCTGCACCATCACCTTAGACAGGGATCCAAAATTCACATCACAGTTCTGGCGGGCCCTGTTTGAAAATTGTGGGACTAAGTTGCATTTGTCGAGTGCATTTCATCTGCAAACCGACAGGTAGACAGAAATCTATAATCAGTTGGCATTTGACGTATTGAAGGCTATTGTCATGACACATGGTCGAAAGCATCTTCTACTGGTGCAAGCCACCTTGAACGACGCATCTTTCCTATCATCAACGACATCAGCATGAGGTTGAAGTTACCAGATAGTTGGACGATGCATACATGTATCTTGGTTGAAACTCTATATTGGACCATATTACTCCATAAATGGAAGCATGGGTCAGGTAGACGGATACTTCAGTTCTGCACAAAGATCAGAGATCGAGGAACCCATGAGGCTGTTTGGTTGGATGAGTTCTTCCAGGAGTACCCTCAGTTATTGGTAGATTACTTGGAGGCCATGCAAATAACACCAAGAAGAGAATGTCACATGCACCCCTGCACTAGGGTGCATGGTGACACACTGGCTTACAACACGAGCACCCAGTTAGGACATCTTTTGTCATATGCCATTGCCCATTGTGAGCCCCAGTACCGGGATGAGTCAAGCAGGAGCTACATATGTCATTCTCTGAGCCCTATGGTCTGGAGGTGTCAGTCCCTTGTTACCCACTGGACAACTGTGCAACCTCAAGTATGCAGCTTATACTTAGGTCAAGCCTAGGGTAGGACTTTTTGTCAGTGTACAGATGGCACTTTGGGACCACCAAGCAGGGGCCAACAGAGGGTCAAGAGAGTCATCTAACAAGGGATGGTTGGCCAGCAACTGAGGAGGGCAAGCAGGAGAAAAGGAAGTCAGCTAGTTCTAGAAGAGAGCCGACCTGATGAAAGTATGGGGTAGGAGCGCTTCAGAAAACCACGATTAGCCTCCAGTCTCCTTGCCTTCTTCCAGCCTTCTTCCCCTGCAACCAGCCAGCCATATAGCCTCGGTTCTTTGGTGCTTAGTTGCAGTCCAACAGCACCATACATTCCAGAAGGAGTGCACCTACTTCAGCCCTCAGATCCAAGGGAAAACAGCCACGATTGGCCTTGATTCAGCATCGTCCATTTTAGCCAGTAATCAGGGAAATTTCCAGCCATTATTTATGTGTATCTTTAGGCTGGAGAAAGGCTGATTCTCCACGCAGCACTTTCATCTATACAAGCAGTAGCAGCAGACAGATATCCAGATCTGTTTCAGTCTCTTCTCTCTCCCCCCCACGCATTCTCTCACTCACGTGGACACCCACAGATTAAGGACAGCATCGCGCAGTGATTCTTGGCTTCGCAGAGGATCTACATCTACGTGTGGATCGCATCGGAGTCCTGGATCAGAGGCTGCAGCCTGCTCTCTCGGTCTTGCACATTCAAGTGCAGCTTGGAGTTTGCATTTCATCTTCAAATGCTAGAGTGTTGTCACAGTTGTATATTCAGTTCTACGTAGTAAAGGAAATACTCCTACATATGGCAGGAGGGGACCCTTCGTTGATACAATGTGTCTGCTGTCCATTGTCTCTTTACTCTCTTTACTCTTCTCTATCTTATCTCCCCCTTCATCATGGTTTGCATTGTGTGCTCGCAAACAGTTTGAAGGTCTTGCTGCATTTCACAACGATCCATATCCGTTGCATGTTACAATGCAGGTTCCCCACTAGCGGGCCCCTTGGTCCCAATTCTCCTTTATGCAAATTATGTGCTCCTTATCTCCTCCCAGCTAAGGGTCTCCACTGGCATTGGGATGCACTCCAATTTTTCTACGAGACACATGATTTGAAGGTCAACCTTGGGAAAACCAAGGTTATGATCTTTGACAAATCCTGGGCAGCCATGCGTCCACAGGAGTTCATCTTTGACAGGGCATCAGTGGAGGTTGTTGCCTCCAACACATACGGATTCTTTTTTCGGGCCCAATCTTCACAATGTGACTAGCCATCAGGCTTGCTTGAGCAGAGGACATGCCACACTAGTTGGACTTGAGAGTCAGTACTTTCACTCACATTTAAGTACCCCTGAACCAAGTTTCCCCTATTTGATTCACTTTTTCGTCCACCTGGGATGTATGGCAGTGTGTTTTGGGGACCATATATCTTGGAGAACCTTGCATGCCTCTAAATCACAATGGTACAAAGATTCATGCTAGGTGTTATTGCATTTGGAGTAGCATGAGCCCTTGTTTTAGACTCCATATCTCCTTTTTAACTGTAAATTGTCGAGCCAAAGATGACAATTACTCCGCTTGGTTCCAAGCAGCTAATCCCAAAGGCAACATAGGAGTTGAAACTAGGAATGGAAGAGGATCCACAAATAGTTGTTGGCAATGCACAACAACTTGGTAATCAACTCCAAGTAATGAAAGACCTGTTTTTGGAATGTTAGGATCCCTTCACGTGGAATAGTACTAATTTATGGGGAGTTCCTATATGCAAATCTATTAGCATCAGATTCCACTCGTCCTAGATGCCAAGATGATTAGCCAAAAAGATATTGAATGAACCCAAACTATGCCAAGCCGATGAAGGTAGAGCTTGACAAGCTCATTCAAGTAGGATTCATTTATGCCTTTGACTAGTTATTTTCAAGTAGGGTTCATTTATGCCATTAACTAGAGTGACTAGTTATTTCCAATTGTTTTGGTACCAAAGAAAAATGGCAAGATCCAAGTATGTGTTGACTACAAAAAGTTGAATGCTCAAATAGTGCCACATCCATTTTTGATTCCATTCACAGATGGGATTCTTGACTAGGTCGCAGTCCATGAGATGTATTCATTCATGGATGGCTATAGTGGATATAATCAAATATCTGTTGTGCCTAATGATCAGCCAAAGATAGAATCTATTATAGAGTGGTATGCCTATTCCACTAAAGTCATGCCATTTGGGTTACAAAATGCACAATCTGCTTTTTAGAGAGTTCTGGTGGATGCTTTTCCAGACTATTTGATAGTTCATTGCCATCTACCTAGATGATTTTTGTGATTACTTAGAAGTCTCTATGCATATCATTTATTTGGGAAAAAATTTTGATAGGTGCATGCAAGCAAGGGTATCCCTGACCCCAACAAAGAGTGTCTTTTGTGCTTAAGTCGATGTATTTTTTGGTCATGTGATTTATCATGAAGACATTCAAACCAAGTGAGGCAAAATCAAAGCCACTAAAAAGATCCTTGAGCCAAAGCATCTCACTCTGAATGGGGGTATAATAAAGCTCATCTTTAAAGAAGGGGATAAGAAAACTCTTAAAAACTAGAGGCCACTAACCATGCCCAACTGCAGTTACAAAATCTTTGCCAAAGCTCTTATGCTAAGGATTCAAAAAAGGATAAAAGGGGCTCATTAAAGGGAGGGACATGTTGGAAGCTATAATCAACTTGTGGGAGGGCTATGAGTATGCCAAAGGCTCTAGACAGGACATATGTTTCTTAAAAGTCAACTTTGATAAAGCCTATGATAGGTTAGAATGGGACTTCATCATTTGATAAAAGTCGACTTTGATAAAGCCTATGATAGGCTAGAATGGGACTTCATCATTCAGGGGCTCCAAGATCTGGGACTGGGTCAAACTTTTGTCTCATATGTTAGAATTTTTCAGTCAAATGCCCCAACCAAAGTCTGAGTGAATGGGGAAATGACACGAGCATTTAGCCTGAAGACATCAATACGGTAGGGATGCCCTTTAGCTCCTTTGCTTTTTGCCATTACTATTGATGCTCTGGGATGGATCTTGAATGACAAAATCACTAAGTGTCTCATAAAAGGAATTGACCTCCCCTGTGGCAAATAGCTAGACACCCAATGGTATGCAAATGACACCAACTTAACTCCCAAAAACTCTGAGCAAGATATCTCAGAAGTGTTGGAATGTCTAAATGTCTTTTGTAGAGCCTCTGGGTCAATGATTAATCATTCTAAGATAGGCCACACCATTCTCTCTGGTAAAGACCAAATTTAATTATCCCTACTAGGGTGTCACACAAATCCCTAGGGGAATTGTGTTTAAACTTCTAGGCATTCCCATGGGTTTTGAGGTCACAATGAAAGCCGTATGGGATTGGTTTCTGGAAAGGTTCAAGGAAAAAATAGAGAAGTGGAGGGAATACCAGGCCAATCTTGTAGGTAGAAGACTGGTCCTTAATCATTGCCTTTACCATGTGGCAATCTTCTCTCTCTCCTATTGTTGGTGCCCCTCTAAAGTAGGACTGGAAGAATTCGCTAAAATATGTAGATCTTCTCTTTGGGGTGGCAATAGTAATTTCCATGGTTAGGTGGGACTTTTGTGATACCCCCAAGGAGGAAGGAGGGCTTGGGGTTGTGGACATTCTAGCCTTTGCTCACAGACTCTTTGCTGGATGGATTATTAAGGCATTCCTTAATCTCTAGGTGGACTAGGCCCAACTCATAGCTAGGAATTTTCCTCTAGTCATGCCATCAGGGCCCCCAAGTGGATGAACTATCCTATCCTATTTGCTCTTTGTAACCCTAAGCCATGCACCACCGAGGGAAGCAATCTCTGGAAGGCCCTCTATGGAGCCTTTGAAGCCATCAATTTTGACATTGTCTTTTCTAGAAAAGGGGCCTTCATGACTCTTAACTCTATCTAGGTGTCCTCTATCCAAAGGGAACTTCTTAGGGATGTTGATTTCTTAAAAGCAAGCATTCTGTTCAAAAAAGGGATGCAAAGCTGGGGTAAACTTTGAGTCAGAGGGGAATTCAAGTGGAAGACCTGGCATAAACTAAGAAGGGAGTTCAAGTTGACTAATCAAGACCAATAGATTATGATGAGTAGGATCCAAATTTGGGAGGGTGAAATCCAATGGAAGGAAGGAACTGCTCTTAGCTTCTCAAAGGAATTTAGTTGGATTGGGCCAGCCCAAATCCTTCTAATTCCTACAATCAAAAAGAGCTTAGAGAAAATCTACAGAGTCCTCAACAGAAGGTGGAAAATTGTTGATAGTAGCTACCAATGGAAAATTGTTGATAGTAGCTACCAATGGAAGAGGAGATTTAGTCTCACTAGGACAAGTAGATCCCTAAGAAAATATCAACCCTGATGTGGCTTATTCTTCACAAGGCTGTGTGGACCAGTAGCGAAGGGGAGATGGCAAATGCAGAAGGTGCCCTAGCCATAGAGAAGATGGCAAATGCAGAAGGTGCCCTAGCCATAGAGAAGATGTTTTCCACCTATTTGTCTCTTGCCCTACAGCAAGGAGTGTTTGGAAGGTTTTCCAAATCTAAGTAGGGGAACCTATCAGCTAGAAGGCTATACTTCTAGAAGATGCTCAACAAACCAAGCAAAAATTGTGGCTACCCATCAAAGCTCATGCCATTTGGGAACATTTGAATAGCTGGAGACAATTACTAGCTCAATAACATGTCTTACTAATCCTCAAGAAGCTATCAACAACTACTTTCTAGCAAAGAAGAGAATGCCTTTAGTTTTCCTTTCATGGTTGCACTAACTTTAATGGTACTATGAACAAGCTCAAGAGTGCTTTCAAGCTAAAAGACAAAGCTTTAATGAATTATTCTTCTAAGTGATGAAGGAAAAAATAGACCATCGAAAGGCCCAGCTCAACAACCCTAGTCTTAGGAAGGAGGAGAATGTTTTAAAGCCTTTTTCTTTTTTTATTGTCAAGAAGGAAGAAATCTAAAGAATGTAATCTTGTTCTTGCTAGCCCTATGGGGATGACTAGCTCCTATGAAGGGTTTTTGTAAAATCTCTTTTCTTAGAAGAAATAAATAAAATCAAGAAACTTTTTCTTCCCAAAAAAAAAAGAACAGAATCTCATCTCAGATCCTTTGTGGGTTTCATAAGTTCTATCAAAGGTTTGTTAAGGATTTTGCAAAAATTGCAACCCCTTTATATAAGTCGAATAAAACGGATACCAAGTTGGAATGGACCAAGGAGCTCTATGTAGCCTTCCATGAGCTTAAGAAATGGGCTACTAAAATGATGATTCTTGGACAGCCAAGGTGGGGCATCATTTTTCATGTTCATGTGGATGCATCTAGTTATGTCATTGGGATTATCATGGCACAACTAGAAGTAAGATTAGATTACCCAATCTATTATGCAAGTCTCTTAACAGCTCTACCTGAGTTCAATTACAACATGATTGAGTGTGAGGCACTTGGAATGGTATATAGTCTTCAAAAATTCAAACATTACTTGCTTGGGAATCCATTCATTTTCTATGAGGTCCATTAGTCATTGGTTTATTTGATTAATAAGACAATGATTCATGGATGATTGGTTCAATGGATGCTACAACTTCAAGATTTTAATTTTTGAATCATTCACAAACCATGGAATTCCCATACCGGGGTGGATTGTTAGTCAAGATTACCTACCTTGAATTCAAACTGAGCTTTTTGAGACAGAATATGATGACCTAACATAGTTCTTCGCATTGAGGCACATATTAGGCCTACTAGAGCTAGATCACATGCATGTTTTGTTTTGAGAGCCGAGTTACATGCATGCAAAATGAAACATCATGAATATATGCATGAGAAAGAAAAAACATGCATGCAACTTGGTACATCATGTTTTAAAAAAAATGACAAATACCACCTCTCTCTTTGAGAGAGTCTAGGTACTTGCACCCTAGGGCCATCCCATCTAGCCCTTGTGACTTGTGAGCATAGGGACTAGGGGCTAGTTTGCAAACCAAGATCTAGCATGGGGCTTAAGATTAGAGATGAGAATTTACCTCCCAAATCAAAAGAAATTGCAAATGCACCGATGATTTGCTTATAAAAGTACCACCATTAATAAAAGTACCACCAATTAACTGTCCCATTATTAACACTAATAAACAACTTATAAAAGGTAACACAATAGCTACTAGTGGTACAACCCCCTATACCATTAGTACCACTGATTTAATATTGTGCCAAATTTACCCAATGGTACTATTGCCTTTATAAATGGTTATACCAGGTGCTATCAATAGTAGTAGTCTACTTGCCAATGGTATATTTTCCTTGTGTTGGTGGTGGTAAATGTCATAGTACTAGTGGTAAATAGTAGGTTTTTAATTTTTAAATTGGCAAGGTTTTTTCATCATTGCATACATGATTTTGTGAACAAGATGTTCACAGAGGTAAATCATGCAAAAAGCGCATGTGATTATGCAAATATGTAATGCTTATGTGAATATGTAATCATTGCTTAGAAGCTGAGGAGTCGTGATTAATAATGTCCTACATAATAGTGTTGTGGAGAGTGTCTCAGATAATAGGGCCATCTCATACAAATATAAAGATTTGTCTCATTATTAATGCTATTAAAGAATGTTACTTTGAGCAATCTCCCCTTTTTTCCTGGCTTGTTCTTTAAGATTGGAAAGGATCAAGGCTTTTTAAACATTTTCATCCACACAAGTGTACAATCATGACATTAGGAATCTATAATTAATAATATTAATCTATTGAAAAGTAAACAAAGACAATCAAAACACTATTGCACATCAAGTGAGAACTATTATAGGTTATCCACTTTAAATATTCCCTAAAAAATTAGCATCTTTCTACTAAGATTTCAAACTATGGTAAGATTTACAATGTCTTTTTTATACCATATAAGATTTTAATATTTGTTAATGAACAAGAAAAAAAATATAACAATGATTTATAATTATACATGATCTTTCACAATAGAATACATTCATGTAGATAACAAAATTTTAAAATTATGTATCTTTGCATATTATTTTTTAACTAGTCTAGTCTATATAATTTTTAATGTCAACACAATAATTATTTTACCATTGCATTGAATTTTAGTATTGTTAATTTTCTCTATTATTTTACTTAAAAAAATATTATAGTGATAAGAATTCTTTTATTAAAAAGTGATTGTTCAAAATGATTAGTAGTATTGAGATAATCTCAAGGAAGAGAACCAAATATTTTCTCACAAGTAAAAGGATATCTAAAAATCCATGATAAATTTGCTATGCAAGGAAGAATAAAAGAAAAGAAAGATACCACAAGGGAAAAAAGCATTGATATTGTTAATTGCCTTTTCCATTGAAAAAAATTTAAGAACCATGCCCTTTAAATAGCTAAGGTCATAAAAGAAATTAAATTTAGCATATTATAATAAATCTCCTGCCTATGTACATAAAAAATGATGTAAACTTAAAAACCATACTAAATGCCTTGCCAATCGATTTTATATGCCACATGACCTATGTCTAACTTATAAAATGAATCTTATGCATGTATGAAGTTTGCCTATTTTTCAAGCTTTATTTCAAAATATAATCCTCAAGATGGAAATTTGGTTGAAAATCCAATCCAAGGGATTGGAAGTGCATGCAGTCAGTTTGCATGCAATCTTGATCCCATATATCAAAATGATGTGAGGGGTGCATGTAATTCCACTCCCTAGTATCGAATTTTTACCTAAAGAAACCAAATTTCAATCATGGGGATTGGATTTTGAAACAAACCTTGAAAAAAAGGCAAACTTTAAATAGTCATAACTTTCATTTTATTAGTTAGATGTAGGTCGTGTAGCATGTCAAATCAATTGGCAACACATGAGACATACATTGATGCTATTGGTTGACCCATATGTTACTTTAAAATTTTGAAAATTATGAATTTAAGATTTTTTAAAAAAACTTTTCATGTATTAGACACAATTGCTACTAAAGATTAGGCACTTGGATGTGGTTTTTACATAATTTTTGTATGCACATAGGTAAGAGATTTATTATAATACACTATACTTAATATATTTTGATCACAAACGCCTCTTCTATTTTTAAAATTTCAAGCTTTGAAATTACATTAATTTTTTTTGGCCTTTTTTGGTTTATTTAATTTGAATCATCTTTTTTCATTTTGTAAAGTCTTAAGATCTTATGCATTTTTCCATTCTTTGCATATATTTTGATGAAAGATACAATATTTGCATTTTAAGACTCTTTAATTGCTTTTTCAAATTCATTCAATAATTTTACATTTTACAATGTAAGGTATCATTAAACTCTATTTTATACATAATTCTTTGACCCTATAAACTTCTATGTATTCTATGTGGGGGTTAAAGGCCACTATGCCTTTACCCCGGTCATGTACAATACTCAAACACATATATAAATGAATGAAAAAGAAGATTAGGGTGTTCTGTATCCACCAAAAACTTGTGTGGCTCTCTGGTTCTCTCTCACTCTCTCTTATGTTCCACTTCTGTTGAGAGCACTCTCAACTCTGGTATCAGAGCCCGGGTGGTCCAACTGAGCATGCGTGCATGCCTAGAACCTTAGTTGCTGCTATAGCTCTATAGGAGGAAGGAGAAGCTCTGTGGGAAGCTCTATGGGTGACTTTACCTGCATCCAAGTGTGCAGAGACTTAGAAGGGACCTTTGGAAAAGTCATTTTGGTTTTTCGGAGCGGTTTTGAAAGCCTGTTGGTGGTTTCAAAGTAAAAAGACGTTTTTTGAGGTTTTCCTTATTCCTTTCAATGACAAAGAGTCCGGAATGACTTACAGAGGCAACCATTTCCTGCTTTTGGTGTCCATTGCACTTCAGAAGTTTGAAAACCCCTTCATTCTTGAATTTGGGATCATTTCGTTGGATTTCTGACTCACTCTCTCTACTTCAATGTTTTTCTGCCAATGTATTAAAACTCAAGTTTGAAGCAACCATTTACAGATTTGTCAGTTCCAGTGGACTAAGGAGGTCATAAAACTTCTATGTTGCTCATCATTTGCACTTTGGTGGTGTTTACAAACAGATTAGTTTGCTAAAATGATTTTCAATCCGTGTGTTCGACCCAATGATTGGGACCACGGTTTCCAAAATCGTCTATTCAATTGCATTTTGGAAGCCTAAAAACCCCTACTTATCAGTTCTTGTGCAATTCGGTGGAGTATTTTTGGAGTTACAGACCTCTATGTACTCAATTTCGTCTCTCTATTATGCATTTTTTCTTCTTAAGTTCTTAAACCTTAGATTTATGACAAGTGGCAATGGATAAGGGCTGACTCCCCATTTCTCACTCATCGGTTGGGATTTCAAAGTTCTAGCAGAAGAGATATTTGCAAATTGTCTTGCTGAGTCCAATTATGCGCAGTGACAGCCATGTTTTGAGGCATCTCAAGTTCTATTTTCAGTAGCGGTCATTGTTGTGAGTGTGATTTTTTTAGCATACCTTATGCAGATCACTCTAGTTGCAACTTGAGCCATGTGTGCTCATCCATGGTGTGCATTGGGTTGTAGTGGATGATTTACACGCCATTTGGATGCGCTGATAGGCCCAAATTGCATTGTGGGATGCTATTTTCTAATGGATGCTTTGCACATGGATGCTATTTTATGCTAAGGGATAGCTTTGGCACATTGCAGTTGATGCACTGATAGTGCTATGCTCTCTTGGATGAGATATTGTTGATGCATTGCCCATGGATGGTGTTTATGCTCGAGCCATTTGGCACTTATTGGCATTTGGATTGCCATTGTAGTTGGCATTTTCTTTTGGGCCAGATTTGCTCATATGGGTGCATATAGTATATGCACATGAGTCAGTTGCAAATTTTTTTGATGCTTTGAGCTTTGAGTTTTGGTGATATTGCACTCTATTGTGGCATACACATTTGGGTGCACCTAGTATTTGTTGTGATTCTCTCTTGCAGGCACTAGCATTTGGGATTTTGCTTTATTTGCATCATGGCATCCTCTTCCATGTCTGAAAAGGAGTTTTTCAGCATTAAAAAGTTTGATAGGACAAACTTTTCTGTGTGGAAAGAACAGATAAGGGATGTGCTTATTCAAAAGAAGCAAATAAAGCCCTTGCAAGGGATTGCAGCTAAGCCTGTAGCTATGTCCACAGATGAATGGAATGAGTTGGATGCATTGGCAAAGTCTACCACTAGAATTCACCTTGGGGAGACAGTTTATTTCATAGTAGTCATTGAACAAACTATGGAAGCTTTATGGAAAAAGCTGTGTGCTACATATGAGAAAGAGACTACCTCAAATAAAGTCTATCTCATGAAGAGATTGTTTTAGCTGTAGATGAAGAAAGGGGTATCCATAGCTTCACACTTGAATGAATTTAATATCATTTTCAGTCAACTTCAAGCTCAAAAGCTGAATTTCAATGCGGAAATGAGGGAAATATTTCTCTTATGGTCATTGCCATCCTCATGGGATACCTTTCGTATTGCTATTAGTGACTGTGCACTTGGTGGAGCATTGAACTTTGATGATGTGGTTGGTAGCTTGTTGGCTGAGGAGATTAGATGGAAGTCAATGGAAGGCAACAAGAAGGATGCAGCCTTAAATGTGCAAAGGGGCAAATCACAGTCTAGGGGAAAGTTCCAAGAAAGAGGGAAGTCCCGTAGCAAGTCTAGGGCATGGAACATTGAGTGTTACTATTGTGGCAAGAAGGGCCACATGAAAAAGGATTGCTACAAGATGAAAAGAGAGCAAAAGGATAAGAAAAATAATGCAAATTGGGGCACAAATCAGAAGGAAGAGAGTCCAAGGGAGGACAAAGAAAAAGTGAAGATCGAGGAGATCAATGCAATCACTGATGATAGTGACAATGACATTCTCTTCATATCTAGTCTATCTTCACAGTTCCTTACCACTTCAAATGATGCATATTCCCAAAATTGGATTTTGGATTCTGGTGCTTCATTCCATGTTACTCCCCATAGGAAATGGTTCTCCACTTATGACAGTGGAAATATAGGTTGTGTGCATCTTGGAAATAACTATGCATGTGACATAGTTCGAGTTAGTGACATAAAGTTTTCTTTTACAAATGGGTCTCCATTTGTTTTGAAAAATGTGAGACATGTGCTTAAGCTGACCAAGAGTCTCATTTCAATGGGTCAGCTAGATGATGCTAGTTTTTAGACCATCTTTGGTTTTGGGAGTTGGAAAATTTAGAAGGGCTCTATGATTTTGGCCAAGGATGCCAAGTGTGGGACTTTGTATCCCTTACATGTATCAGGGGTGTTTGATCATGTTGTTTCAATAACGGAGTAGCCAAGTACTTTTTTATGGCATTGCCGGTTGGGCCATATGAGCCAAAATGGAATGAAACTCCTATGCCATTTGGGTTATGTACCGCATTTGAGTTTCTCTGATTTTGAATTTTGTGAGAGCACTATCTCTATGGGAAGCAGACTAAATCAGCCCATAAAAGAAGGGGAAAGAAAGAGTTTGAAAAGCTTGATTTGGTGCATTTAGACATATGTGGTCCCATGCCTACATGGTCATTAGGCGGGGATGAATACTATGAGGCATTCATTGATGATGCAACTAGGAAAGTTTGGGGTTATGCTATGGATTGGAAGAGCGATGTGTTCTAGGCATTTCAGAAATGGCTGGCCTTGGTTGAAAATCAGTCAAGTAGAATGCTTAAATGCCTACGGACTAACAATGGTGGATAGTATCTCTCTCATGACTTTTAGCATTTCTGTGATACATGTGGGTCAAGCGGGAGGTCACGTCTCCTCGTACTCCAAAGCAAAATCCATTTGCAGAAAAGATGAACTGCACCATTCAAGAAAAGTTGCAATGTATGCTTTCCAATGCAAGTCTTTCTAGTGGTTTTTAGGCTGAGGCAATGAAAACTACAATGCATGTGATCAATACATCACCTACTAGTAAGAGTTTGGATGGTGGTATTTTTGAAGAGGCATGGAGTGGCAATAAGCCCTCTTACTCTCATTTGTGTATATTTGGGTGTGAGGCATATGCACATGTGCCAAAAGAGCTTCAAAAGAAGCTAGATCCTAAGTCTAGCTTTGGGTGTGAGGCATTTGTGTATATTTGGGTGTGAGGCATATGCACATGTGCCAAAAGAGCTTCAAAAGAAGCTAGATCCTAAGTCTAGGAAATGCATCTTTCTGGGTTATGGTGAAAGTGGAGAGATGGGCTATTGTCTCTGAGATCTAGAAGCAAAGAAGATCATATCTAGCCATGATGTGGTCTTTAATGAGAAGAAGATGCATGACACCCATGAGGGATGTGGAAATGAGGAGAATCACTTTCTAGGATGTAAATCCACCTGCATATGTTGATAGACAGTAAGCTGTCCATGCATCAAATGTGCAAGAAATGGTGCCACCAGGTACTCCCACAGGTACACAATCAAGGGCAGATGATGGATCATCTATTGGTGGAAATGATGAGCCAAAGGTGTCTGATATGCAGGCAGGACAACAAGCTGAAATGGCCTTGAGAAGATAGCTAGAGTGTCTAGACCGCCTGATAGGTTTGTTCCAAGGGTAGATTATATGATGCTCACTGATTGCAGGGAGTCTTCTTGCTCTCTACAAACAAGCTATGATGCATGAGGATCAGTGCAAGTGGAAGCATGATATGCAATTAGAGATGAGTTCACTTATGAAGAATAAGAGTTGGGACTTGGTTTCTTTGCCACATGGAAAGAAAGCATTGCCATGTAAATGGGTCTACAAGATGAAAGTCACGAGTGATGATGTGCCTAGGTACAAGGCCCGTTTGGTTGCTAAAGGGTTCAAGCAAGAGAAGGGTGTGGACTTTGATGAGATCTTCTCTCCGGTTGTGAAGATGACCACACTTAGATGCATGCTTGAACGAGTGGCAGCATAGGATATGGAACTTATGCAAATGGATGTCAAGATAGCTTTCTTGCATGGGGATTTGCATGAGGAAATTTACATGGTGCAACCAAAAGGCTTTGAAGAAAAGGGCAAAGAGCATTTGGTTTGCAAGCTGAAGAAGAGTCTCTATGGCCTTAAGCAAGCACCTAGAGAATGGTATCAGAAGTTTGATGCTTTCATTTGGTCCCAGGGTTTCAGAAGGAGTGAAATTTATCACTACCTCTACACTAAAAGGGATAAGGATAATAGCCTCATACTCCTGGCACTATATGTGGATGATATGCTATTGGCTAGCAAGAATACTTATAAGCTGGATGCATTAAAGTCCAAGTTGCATCATGAGGCCTTTGATATGAAGGATTTGGGACTTGCAAATCGTATTCTTGGTATGTGCATCATGCGTGACCAAACTCCTTTGGTTTTCACAAAAGGAGTATGCCACAAAAGTATTATAGCATTTCAATATGGAGGGGGGGAAGGCAGTGCATACTCCATTGCCTCCATATGTGAAACTATGTTAGGCAGATAGTCCCAAATCAGATGAGGAGAGGACTATGATGGCCAAGGTTCCTTATGCATCAGCGGTTAGGAATCTTATGTATGCTATGATAGCTACTAGACTCGACATTGCATTTGCAGTGAGAGTTGTTAGCCAGTATATGGCTAATCCAGGAAAGAGGCATTGGGAGACAATTAAGTGCATCATGAGGTACATGAAGGGTACCAAGGAGATGTGCATCTTCTTTGGCAGAGGAGATATGCGTGTACTTGGATACACAAATTCAGACTATGTAGGGCATGTGGATAGCAAGAGATCTACTTCTGGTTATGTGTTCACCTTTGTAGGTGGTGCAGTGTCGTGGATGTCTCACGCACAAAAGTGTGTTGCTTTGTCTACCACAAAGGCTAAGTATGTTGCAGTCACTGAGGGTTGCAAAGAGGCTATATGGCTCGATCGACTAGTGGTAGATTTGGGGATTCATACAAGTGTATTGACATTGCATAGTGATTCCATGAGTGCTATTCAGCTAGCACAAAATTCGGTCTTTCATGCAAAGAACAAACACATTGAGGTTAGGTATCATTTCATCAGGGAAGTACTTGAGGACAAGAACATAGAGCTTGTCAAGGTTCATATAGATTATAACCCTGGAGATATGCTGACGAAGAGTCTACCTAGTCATCGATTTGAGTATTGTTGTGTATTGATGGGCATTGGATAGTATGCTCACTAGTTGTTCTCCCTTAAAGGCACATTTGCCTTTAAGTGGGAGGTTGTGGGGGTTAAAGGCCAATGTGCCTTTACCCCAATCATGTACAATACTCAAACACATATATAAATGAATGAAAAAGAAGATTAGGGTGTTTTGCACCCACCAAAAACTTGTGTGACTCTCTGGTTCTCTCTCACTCTCTCTTTCATTCCGCTTCCATTGAGAGCACTCTCATTCTACATATTTTGTTGAATCATTTATTGTATTGAAAGTTGTCTTATCTAATTTGACATGTAGAAGGTTTGAGTTCTTTGACATATAAACTCATGACGGTTGAGTCAAAGTTGTTACACTTTACAATAGAAAAATTCATTTTCTCCTATTTTAACTTCACAAGTACTTTAATATCTTGAAAGAATATCACTTAAGGTATTTAAATTTTTATGTTTTTCTTAAAATAGCAAAATTACTTGATATTTTGAATTATGTAAGATTCAAATGTTGTGATTATAAGAAAAGTCAATTGTGGAATTCTTTATGCTTTGAAGAATGATCAAAATTATGTACTTTTGAAAAAGCATAGTAAAGATTTATTCATATTTTGGACCTTTTTTTATATTGTTTTTCATAGTGATACTGCATTTTACTTTTTTGAAAAGTTATTTAAGAGTCTCAATTTTAAATTGAAAGAAGAGGGTATTCCATTTGTTTCTCATTTGTGCACAATGTTACTCACTTCATATGTCATAGTGTTACAACTCTAGCCATTGGTGTGGTCCACAAAGAGGCCAACAAAGCATACTCAATCCTTTAGATCCAATGGATGAGGGCAATTAGATGCAAGTTCAACCAAATGTAGATGCTGCTCCACTCATGTTGGAGAAACTAAGTGGATTATCACTTTACTTATTGTGCTACGTGGATCGATTCAAAATTGCTCATAAGGGACTCTTGCATGTCCCTTAGAGCCTGTAACACCCTATTGTAGAGGATTATTATGCCAGTAGGAAAATATGTGATCACCCTATTGTGAAGCAGCCAGGCTTGTGTCTTTGTTGCATCTAGGTGTCCTTGGGTGAGCATCTAGTTTATGTCGTTTGTTAAGGATTCTGGACGACACCCAACTGCTGAGCTCATTTGGCTTTTGGCATTGCATCAGTTCATCATTCACCAAAAAGTTGGTGGACTCCATGATGATGTAGTATCAAGCTTGGAAGTTCAAAAGAATTGGGTGCGCACCTAGGTATTTTAGGTCACTGGGCCTTTCGAGGTTGTGAGGCCATTAGGGCGGATATCAACATTAAAATAGGCCATGGAAAAAATTGGATGGCTATGATTCAGGTGGTGGCAGAGAAGTGAACTGAGTGCATTGGGGGGAAGGGCAAAGGTGAGACCTATATGGTAGCTAATGTTTTGGATGCGGAGGGCGTCAAAGTGCATTTGTGTGGTCTCGAGGATCGTGCATGGTGCAAGTGTATAGGTGCTGATTGTCTGGGATGCCTCGCAGTAGGCAATCAATTCCTATTGCTCATGGTCATCCAAGGTCTCCTCAGCACTTTGCTCCTCTCAAGCTAGGCAGATGTGTTGTTGAAGGGCAAGGTTGAGTTCACGCTCTGCACAGCTAGCTAGTTGTTGAGGAGGTGACTTGAGCTTCATTGGCTTGATGCTAGTGCTTGAGGTCTTCACACACATCTTCAGCCTCGGCTTCAACCGCTTGCAGTTTTGCTATCGCCATGTCAAGCTCAGAGGTGATCATTTAGACAAGCTCCTGATTGGTCGACAGTTCCTTTTGTAGCCTTTGGACCTATTCTTCGAGGAACCTGGCATGGTCTATGGCTAGTTGGCAGTATCCTCGGCAACATTCATTTGGTTCTCAGCTTGTAGGGCTTGGAGGTTTGCTTGAAGCACATTTGCTGATAGTTGAGTTTCTCCTCTAGAAAATCTTTTGAATTACATGAGGAACCCGGAGGAGAGAGAGCAAGACCACATCCTCCATCCGGTCTGCTTGGTATGATGTTGTATTTTGTAGCATCTCATAGTCCTCTTTGGAAGTGTATGCTTGTGAAGAGTAGAACTGGAGGGCCTGGACCATGTCCTCCCATGTTGTTGGCATGGATCTAGGTTGAGGAGCTGATGGGGGGATGGGTTGCTACTGTTGTCATTGTTGAGACAGGGATGGGGGCTCTTGTTGTTGTTCTTTAGCTAGTTGTTGCTCTTGTTCTAGCTATTCTTGCTCGAATATCTGCCACATTGGATGCAGCGCCAGGTGCGGTACTTCTCATCCTGCCTTACTTCTAGTAGCTCCTCGGCTTCTCTAGCAGCTTTCTGTTCTTGGAGCTCTTTGAGTTTGGCTGCATGAGTTTCCTACCACTTCTACTTGAGCTCCCTGAGTTCTCGTTCATCCTACATCTCGTTGATGGGGGTGGGATTTTTCTTCTTTAAGGCTTGTGAGCTGGCCCCTACCTTCGGCACCGATGCCATATCCTTGCTTGCCAGTCCATATAGTCACAACATGGAATTCCTAGCCAAGCATGTGGTACAAGATAGGCATATAGAGCATGGGGTTGTTGAGGCTATTTTGGTGGTGTTGGAGGTGATCCACCATCTACTTATGTAGGTGGTCTACCCAGTTGGTGATCTGCGATGACTATGTGAGATGGGCCAAAAGATGTGGGATAATGGCCTATGAGTCCTTCGTGTGCTTTACTTGTAGTAGTAGGGCCATTACCCAAGCGAGCTTCTCGAAATGAGCATCTGTGATATCAATGAAATTCACCTTGCCCTTGCTCTTCTTGACGTCATAGTTGTAGATCGGGGTGAGGGCGTCCTGGAGGTTGCGTCGGATGCTAAACTTCTCGTTGACGATGATCGATAGGCTGAAGGCGCTCTGCATTGTGTCCAAATTGAAGTGGAATATGTGTGATTGTCCTGCATTGTTGTGTAGAGTGCAGGCATGGGTAGTGCTATCGTATGTCCAAAGGAACCCCCCCAGTAATTCCATGTCGAGGCAACAAGGAAGTCATTCCACTATGGGCTAGAGTCTTGTTGTTTGGAGGAGTGGTGCCACATCAAGATGTTGCAAGATCGAGTATGCCACTACGTTGTGATAGTAGAGCGTGTACTTGGTGCCTTGGAAACAGTACTTGCTGAAGATTGCGCACCCTCCAACTTCACCGAGCCATTGTTCTCCAAGAGGGGAGAACTTGTTGTTGGTGGTGACCTTGAGGTCCCCCTTGAGGACCGTGACCTCAGGAGTGTGCTACCTCTTTCATGTTGTCCTCTCTGGTCGGTCGACTAGTCTCTTCTTGGAGCTCTTCCTCCATGACTTGTGAAGGCATGATGAATGGGGTGGCTGTTGTTGACTCTGTGCCAACATGAACTTATGAAGAAAGAGAAGGTGTTACAACTTTGTGTTACAACTTCTAGACACAACTTTATGTTACAACTTTGTGTAACAACTTTGTGTTGCAAGTTTGTGTTACAAGTTTATGTTACAACTTTGTGTAACAACTTTGTGTAACAACTTTGTGTAACAACTTTGTGTTACATCTTCTACATGAAGAGAGAGAATGTGTTACGACTTTGTGACACAACTTTGTGTCACAACTTTGTGATACGACTTTGTGTTACATGCAGAGAGGGAAGCTCTCCAACTTGTATAAATACCCCATAATGGAATGAAGCCCACACTCTTGGGGCATTGTGTTGAGTCTACATTGGTATTCCAAGCATTTGTCTCAAGTGTCCATGCTTCCTTGCACTACACGTCCAAAAGCATGTCCTAACCTTGCAACCCTTCTCCCCTCTCCTCCAACCCTGCAACCCATCCTCTCCCTCTCCTCCTCCCTTCTCCCTCCTACTTCTCCTCCTCCTCCTCCCTCCTCCTCCTCCTCCTCCTCCTCCCTCCTCCTCCTCCTCCTCTCTCCTCCCTCTTCCTCCTCCTCCTCCCTCCTCCTCCTCCTCCTCCTCCTCCTCCCTCCTCCTCCTTCTCCTCTCTCCTCCCTCTCCCTCCTCCTCTTCCCTCCTCCTCCCTCCTCCTCTCCCTCTTACTTCACCCATGCTCTTACACCTTCTTCCTCTCCCACTCCTATGCTTTCCTAAACCCTTAAACTCAATGATCTACGAGGGAGACGAGTTCTCCACCATGTACTCTACTCTGAACCTTGGATCCTCCTTCTGAACCCTGGAACTCTTTCTAACCCTGAACTCTTTCTAAACCCTGGAACCTCCTTCTGAACCCTGGAACTCTTTCTAACCCTGAACTCTTTCTAAACCCTGGAACCTCCTTCTGAACCCTTAAACTCCTCCTAAACCCTACAACCCCCAATGAAGGCGAAAGCCTTCATTACCCCAACAACAATGGTTTACGTGTCTTTTACACATGCTTCCATTATGTTTACTCACCTCACTTAAGCCTACGTCTCTCACCGGAATACGACTCGAGGTCCTAAGCTACATATATGTTACAACGACAAAACTATATCTGTAGGTGACAAAAAGCCTCGGAACCCTGCAACATAGATTACCCAGCTCTTCCTACGGAAGCGGTAGGAAAGAGCCAACATTTGGCGCCGTTGCCGGGGAGACTAGCGTCTCAAGTAGCGACGAGTAAACATGCGTAGGTAGGTGTAAAAGCCACATGATGTACAATTAGGTTAGGTAGTGGACACGGTTGCGTAGAGCTTTCAATTACGATCATTTTACCTTTTTACAGAAAGGCAAACCGAGCTCTCCATAAAGAGATATGGCTCGGGAAGAGTTTAGGGTTAAACCCTAAACCTAAACCCTAAACCTAAAAACCAAACCTATAAAAACCTACTCCACCCCCCTCATTCTTCATCTTTCACTTTTGCCTCCATTCTCTTCCTCCTTCCGAGCCCCACGCAAGACACTCCTCCCTCTCCATCGACCGCCCCCTTACTCCTATCCTCGCCATGTAAGTGACATCGAGCCCTTCTCGCAGCGATGACCTAGCCTTCCACCCACCGTCCATTGTTCCGCGACAATCCCGTTCCATCGAGAAAGACTTGGAAAGCGTCAGGTAACCACTTCGCCTTGCTTTTCAATTTTCGTCTTTCATTTTTTTTTGTTGCTCTTTTACACCTCCCCCTCCCCCACCACCTCCCCCTCCCCCTCCCTCTTCATCCCCCTCTCTCCCCCTTACCCCCTCACCCCCCCTCCCCCCCTCCCCCACCACCTCCACCACCCCCCTCCCCCTCCACCACCACCTCCCCCTCCCCCTCCCTCTTCACCCCCCCCTCCACCACCACCTCCCCCCTCCCCCTCTCCTCTCATCTCCCCCTCCCTCTCCCTCTTCATTCCCCCCTCCACCACCCCCCTCCCCCACCACCTCCCCCCTCCCCCTCTCCTCTCATCTCCCCCTCCCCCTCCCTCTTCATCCCCCCCTCCACCACCCCCCTCCCCCACCACCTCCCCCCTCCCCCTCTCCTCTCATCTCCCCCTCCCTCTCCCTCTTCATTCCCCCCTCCACCACCCCCCTCCCCCACCACCTCCCCCTCCCCCTCCCTCTTCATCCCCCTCTCTCCCCCTTACCCCCTCACCCCCTCGCCCCCCCCTCCCCCTCTCGTTTCCCCCATCCCCCTCTCTCCCCCTTACCCCCTCACCCCCTCGCCCCCCCTCCCCCTCTCGTTTCCCCCATCCCCCTCTCTCCCCCTTACCCCCTCACCCCCCCTCCCCCCCTCCCCCTCTCGTTCCCCCATCCCCCTCTCTCCTCTTTACCCCCCTCCCCCTCTCAACCCCCCACCCCCCGCGGCGGCGCACGCAGCGCCGCCCGCCCAGTGCCCTACCCCACCCCACGCCCCCCGCCCCGCCAGCGGCCGAGCCGCCAGTGGCGGCGCCCCCTCACCCACGCCCCCCGCCCCGCCAGCGGCCGAGCCGCCAGCGGCGGCGCCCCCTCACTCGACCCGCCCACGCCACCCCGACCCGCCCCCTCACCCACGCCCCCCGCCCCGCCAGCGGCCGAGCCGCCAGCGGCGGCGCCCCCTCACTCGACCCGCCCACGCCACCCCGCCCCGCCCCCTCACCCACGCCACCCCGCCCCGCGCCCCCACCCACCCCGCCCGCCGCCCCCGCCGCCCTCCCCCGCCCCTCTCCTCTCTCACCCCCTGCCCCCCGCCGCCCTCCCCCGCCCCTCTCCTCTCTCACCCCCTTCCCCCCGCCGCCCCCCGCGCCACCCCCCCGCCCTCCCCCGCGCACCCCCCTCGCCCTCCCCCGTCGCCCCCGCGCAAAACCACACCCCCCCCACCCCCCCGAACGCCGCCGTCGGCACGCCCCCCCCAGCACGCAAATAAAAAAAAAAAAAAAACCTAAACCTAACCTAACCTAAACTTAACACTAGAGTTAGCTTAACCTTAGTTAGGTTAACATTAACTACAGTTAGGTTAGGTTAGAGTAGGTTAGTTCACCCTAGGTTAGGTTAGGTTAGGTCGGCTAACCCTAGGTTAGTTCGTATAACTTGGTTAGGTTAGACTACCTAGGTTAGGTTCGTATTCAACTACAATTACTAACTAACTCCAGTCAGTTCAACCTCCCAGTTACAGTAACTGGGCAGACCTCAGTTAGTTACTCTAACTAGAGTCACTTGGTTTCAACCCCTCAGTTGGACCTAAAGTCCATTCACACCACCCCTAGGACCCCCCAACACGCCAAATTTACCCCTCCTTTAACCCCTCCAAACTCATCCGTTTGGGACCCAAATTGAACCCCGTTTGAACCTAGATTTCACACACGGAAACACCACGTTACGGGGTATTTTTCCAGCCCATTGCACACCATTTCGGCATCCCTAGCACACGTTCGTTCGCGCCCCCGTGTGGGTCTCATTTTGCATTAATTCACTCGTATTTTCACGCCGTGACCTCCGATTAACGATCCGTCTGCACCGGCACATTTCCCTACACACGTAGGACAATCCTAGGCACATTATTAACACGACGGTCCCTACACAAACTAACATCACTCTACCTCTCCTAACGACACCACCTCCACACCCACACTTGGGGTAGCGATCCCCTTAGCCAATCACGCACCATCTGCATGCAGTTACGTTCCGGCCATCGACTTCGACTCCAACGCTCGCCCAATCCGCATCTAACTCCACTGCAACAACCGCCCCCGCCAATCCTCTACCCCGAATCCCCCCCTGAGGTTCAACAACTTCCTTTAACTCCTCCACGTCCCAACATGGCTGGACGTCGTCCTGAGCATGATGGGGACATCGAGCTCGATGCCGAGGCTGACAACTTCTTCAATCGACGAAATCACAACAATCACGGCCGACGCCCCTTGGGAAAACTGGAACTTCCCAAATATAATGGTAGGGGAGACCCTGCTCGCTTCCTCCAACATTTTGATGCCGCATGTCGAGCAGGTGGTGATCAATCCCATGAAACTAAGGTGGCTTGGTTTCCAATGGCCTTAACTGATGAGGCGTCAGAATGGTACCTCGACCTTCTTGTGGAAGAACGTGCTACATGGGACCTACTTCAAACCGAATTCAAACGTCGCTTTCAAACGGAAAGGCTACAAGATGATCCCGCTCTCCAACTCAGCAAGATCGAACAAGGCCGGAGAGAAGATGTACGCACATACTCACCATTATGGTCATCTATTTGAAATCCTGTCTTATAATTGTAAGTCGGCATAGCTCCATTCATTCTTCAACTACAAGCAAACCATCTAAGGATTGCTTAGTTGCAATCTTAATGCATGCAGGGAGATGTGGCAATGCGCAAGAGCAACACTTAATGCAGAACCCAACATACACACTCATCTAGTGCAACGGTATCCTCTAATATCATAATGATGGTGGCACACTCTTCTCTTTCTCTATATATCAACCTCTCCTTAATTTTGTTCGTGGCATTTAAGGACATGATACAACTTCCATGGTGGGGGTGTGGTCGTTCACGCTACCCATCGGAATCATAACAGCCACCACGAATTAGGTGGATGCCTTCATAGTAGTCGATACTTGTGAGGACTGATGAATCTATTCTACATTTACAGCATCGATTGCCAATCTATGACCATTTCACCCACAAGCATTTGTGATTTCTTGTGTCTTCTGAAGCGTAAACTTGTTCTCTCTTCCAAGGTGTTTTATTTTATCTAAATAAGGTGTTTGAATACAATCTAAAGAGATATGGTTGATTAATTAAAAATAAATCTATAAGAGATGAGATTGTATCAATTTGATACAATCTAAAGAGTAACGATGATGGAAGTTCAAATCTTGCCATCGATTGGGACAAGCACTGACTACTTTTGACCTTTGGTTTCGCAGATGCTTGACTTTGAACCATTAGAGTACGTATTGCCAAATGATTTAGCAATGGTTTATTTCATTTACAATATCCCATTAAATACAAACACCATAAAGTATTTCATGTTCTTTTTGTTAATAAAATACTCAATAAAATTTCCCCCAAATCTCTATTTAGAGATACACTACTTTTGCACTTTATTGACAAGTTTAATGTCATCCTAACTTCTGATTTCTTTACTTTTGGATGGGGATATACTCCTCCACCTTGAACGCTCCTTTACAAACCGAAGCTCACTTTTCTCTCAAAAAGTTTTACTTTTCAATGTGTTTGTACTTTGCACTTTGCACTTCACTTCGTAGATCCAAACATTTTCTCAAACTCTTTGATGACCAATTTCATATATGCACCTCAGACCCCACCTTCTTTCACCATAAATTCTTCCACTCACAACACAAAACCTTCTTAATAATATCCCCATTAGCCCCTAAATCCACAATTGGCCCTCCATTCCCTTATTGAAAGCTTCCAAGAAGTCTACATTGCCCTAAACTTAGGCCACCATGTTTCCATTAATCACCTTTCCCTCTACTTTTGGGACCGATTTCATAAATTCTTCACAAAAGTTAAAATTCAAAAATATAACCTTGATGATGATTTACTCCTTGATTAAATAGATTGCTCTTGAACCATGTCTACATTACTAGCCTAGACAAAGCTTGTCAAGCTCCAATCGTCCTTTGTAAATTCTTAGTTCAAAAATTAGCCCTAAATAGAATAGACTCCCCTGAAATCAATCAGTAATGATCATGCAAATGTCTGGTAGCAGACATTGAGGTGCAGCATCAAGGAGAATTCTCTAGAAAACTATTGTAGATGGAGTCCAAAAAGAGTTGTAAAAGTCTATTCTAAATATAGTGGTATTTCATAAGCTTACACATTGCAAAAGTAAATAGAACACTACATTAGAAAATGTCAATGAAAACCAAACCCATAAAGAGTAAAATTAGGATGGAGCATGCTAGCCTACTACACTTTTAGTGTCCATGGATAGCACTACCATTAACTTTGTTTCAAGTCTCTAGCATGTCCACAACCATCAAACTAAGTGTTTTTGGAATTATATCAATACTCAAACTAAAAAAGATCTCATTTCTTTCTTCACTTATGAAGTTTTCTCAGAGTATTTTGAAGAGCTTTTAGAAGTCCTAATTGGTGTTAACTAGCACTAAAAGTGTCCAAGTTCACATGATTCTAACCAACTATATGCTGGTTTAGGCAAGAAACTTATAGAGAGAATCAACTTCTTTGTAAGAACGATTCTATAAGCTTTTAAAATTGTCTATACTTGCATGTGTTTGTAGGCCATTGGAAGGCACCACCAATCAAAGACCCAAAGCAAAGAAAGTTATGCATGACATGATTCGATCTCCATGCAAAATATAAGCTCAATTTGGAGGGGCTAGATCTGCATAGCTTAAAGGATGGGGACCTGACAGAACAACATTGGTTGAGTATCTTCAAACACCTGTGAGACACTACCTACCACCACAAATCCATCAAAGATAAGGCCTACCGCGAGACATTGCCTACCATAGAGTGAAATGCAGATC
This sequence comes from Dipteris shenzhenensis, assembly GCF_047967505.1. Classification (NCBI taxonomy): domain Eukaryota; kingdom Viridiplantae; phylum Streptophyta; class Polypodiopsida; order Gleicheniales; family Dipteridaceae; genus Dipteris; species Dipteris shenzhenensis. The sequence goes on along the minus strand of NC_141627.1, from coordinate 45,713,353 downwards.
CATCAAAGATGAGGCCTACCAAACCATGATGCTATTTCATTACAAGGTCTATCGAAGGCCTCCCACAAACAAGGAGATGATGCTAACATTCACTCAAGAGGTAGATACACGTATTGCATGGGTTGTGTTTGCCAAGCACCATGTCTTGGACATTTAAGAGAAAGGTTACTTGGGGCACCAAATGTTGAAGTGGAAGGCTAGCAACAAGGAAGGAATCCCATTGTCAATCCATGGGAACATATAATAAGGGTTGGAAAATGATGAAAAATTAGCTGAATTTAGGTCAATCACTATGCCTACAATGTCCTCTCTATGGATTGCTAGGTTAATAAAAAAGATGTGAAGAAGGCTTAGATATGGTCCAACACATTGAAATTTTTCTTAGTGATGCATGGTTACACTTACAAAATTTTTGTGCATGGTTGGAGGAGGCTAAGGTAAAAAATATGAGCTCTCAAACGATGTCTACATCAGCTATGAAAACTCTTTGGTTGACACTATTTTTTGCACAACAATAGTTGGTGGTCTTGCCTTTAGTAGAAATAGGTGATGTAGATAGTGCATGTGCTATATATTAACAATCCAACTCTTGGCTTGAAATTCCCCTCCTTGAATGAGACCTATCCTCACATTTTCATTCATGATCCAATTTTCTGAATAGCCTCAAATTTAGACTTTTCCAACAATCACCTCTTTCAAAGGGGAATTTGGTTTATGCACATTGACCACATTAAATTCAAAACCCACCACTAGCATACCCATTGCTAAAAAAGACCCCTTCTCATCTTAGAACAACTCCTTTGGTCCTAAGGACCCTCTCACAAGGACAACAACCCCTCCTTTGCCACAAAAGGGACAATTCATAGAAACCTTGAATCCTAATGGTCAGAATGTGAACCATTTTAGTTCCTGTAATAAAAGCTGGTCTCCAACTCTTATGACTGAGACATAAGCTTTTCGTTGGATTTTATCATAGCACCCCTAAAAATTCCATGACCAACAAGGAAATAGTAGCCTTACCTCCCATCCCCCTTAACCCCTTCATCCTATTGTTGTTCAAACACTTTTTCATGCATTATGCAAAAAGTGAAGCCTATTTTCTTTATGTCCTCCCAAGCTCCTTGCTACATCCTTAAGTCATTTTGAGATTGCAACAATGTTGAACTCAAACCCTGCTTTGATCAAAGGCTTTTAGGTACTACCTTTTCTTGAAGGAGCTGTTTCTTATGATTTTCTTTTGGTAATTCTTCTTCTTGCATCTCACCATAAGATTGGATAAAAGATTGAGCCACAATCTCTCAAGCAGATGGAGCAGAATCCTTAGTTTGGAGAGAATTCTTCTCCATGTTCACCTCTTTCAATCATCACCATGGCCTTCGAAGGCTTAGCTGTTTCACTACTTTCTAGAACCTCCACCATTGTTTTACCTTTTTTTACCCACTTTCTTCTATGATTCTTATTTTTCTCCCATCGAAGGCTTATCATCTACTTAGGGTTTATCAACCTTCATTGGAATAGAGCATGGTGCCTCAAGCTACTACATGTCACATGCATTGGGTTGTACTAAAGCTGATTCGATTGCTTGATCTTGCTTTGTGTCAAGGATCTTATCCCCTCTTAAGAGTGCAATGTTTTCCTTCCTTGACAGACAATTTCGCACAAAGTGTTCAATCTTCTTAAATGGAAACTAGGCACTAGGAAATGGACCAAAATAGACATGCTAAACATGAACCACATCATTTGAAAGATGAACATCAACAAAATATGAGTTCTCTCACCCTCAATCCCAAACAATACATGCCCTTCTTGCATCGAACACCGATCTTGACGAGACTAAGGAATGAGTAACACTTTACCTAGAGAGCTTGCTAATCTCTCCACAACATCACACATCCAACGATGCAAGTTATAGAAGGCGATCCACAACAAGCAGTCATGGAAAAGAAATTCATCAATACTAAAGTAGGGACTCCATGAAACCTTCTTCTAGTGTAATAGTCTATAAGATGGTTGTTAGACTTCTATTCATTAACTAAACTATAATTCCACATGCTTCTACCAATGAAGTTCATTTTGATCTAGCTAACTTTATTATGCCTCTATCTTTTCTCTCTACAACTCCATTCTATAGAGGAGTATACCTACATGTAAATTGCCTCTCTCTTGCCTCTTAGTGCCATGATGCTTGTAGAACTAATTAAATCCATTTGACTTGTATCATCCTCCATTGTCACATCAAAGGATCTTTACGTACTTTCTAGTTTGCATTTCTAGTAAATGCATTAATAGCATCTAATTTCTACTTGAGAAAGCAGATCCATATCTTTTGAAGTAATTAAAAATGGAAGTGATGAAGTATAGAGGTTTATTTAATGGTGAAGTTGAATCATAACGCCAAATATATATGAGTGTATGACTTGAAATATATCAATCCTCCTAGACCATGAAATGGAAAAGGTTGATATGGTTGCTTTCCCATGCAACATGTTCATGATTCAAAGACATCTTTTTGGAAATATAACAACAAAAGGCCTTGAACAGTGTTTGTTTGATTGAGTGAATCCATGTTTTTAAAATTGATGTCTCTTGTGGCATAGTGTGCTTAAACACAGATGTTGATTTTGATGAGGAGCTGTCAAAGCTCTATAAATAGGGACTAATGAAGAAAGTTAAAACATTCCACTAATTTCAACAACTTTTGCAAAGCTTTTTTTTAGATTGTACAACTCTTGGAATATGAAACCAAATTTGTTGAAATCTAGTTCCATATCTATTTCAATCCTTTAGTTAATTGATAAGAGCTTATGTATCATTGTTGGAGCAAATAAAGTATCTCATATGCTTTATCTAGTGCCTTCATCATTGAGGAACATTGCCAAACCCATACTTACATTTCTTATCCAATGTATTTCCATGTTTACAATTTACTACTAAGTCATAAGGACTTGATGCTAGACTTTGTTATCTTGGGACTGATTTTGATTTTCTTTATTAGTGAAATTGGTTGACTGTATTTGATTTCAATGTTGATTTCCAACTATTTGCACTGCCCCTCTAGTTTTTCATGCATTTAGGTTCCCAATTGCATTTAGTTTTTCATGCATTTAGGTTCCCTATGGAATTGTAATGTCTCTATAGTTTTTCATGTATTTAGGTTTCCAATGACATGATATACCATAGTAATGGTGGTTTCTTGCTCTTCTTCTTGGTGCATTGGGTTGAATAACCCCCTCTATGACAATTACCTATACCTTTATGATTCCATGTCCCCATCTACTTGGAAAGATCTTGATGCTAATTCAAGGAAGATAATGATGCTTATGATTCCAAGAATGATTACTATGACTGAGTATTTGCCTCTATTTTGATGATCTCTTTTGCCTAAGGAAGATAATGATACTCAGTGATTTTGGGAATGTCTACCAAAAACATGTGAATGTCTAGTAGGACTATGAGTAGTTACCTCTAGCGTGATGATTGTTTTTGCCTACATTATATTGATATTGACCTCTACCTCTATGGAAACTTGTCTCTAGTAGAGAATTCCTTCTCATAATTCTTTGAATTTGTATTGGAAATTCTTTGCATCTACTTTGCATAATAATGTTAGACATGAATTCAAGGGTTGATGGAGCATATGTAGTGACCATGCCTATGACCTATTTCTTGTAGCCCTTGCCTAAGCTATTTAAGGCAATTTAAACTACTCTTTTATTTTTTCTTTCTTGAGCAATTGTTGATGCCAATTAATCTACAATGTTTTTAAGTCAAACAAAGTAATCTAGTTCAACTACCAAGCAAGCTCTTTCATCCCAATGTGCTTTACTTAACTCTTTTATTTCATTTGCTATCAAGTGTGTTGTTGAGCTTGTTATAGAAGGTCCTAGTATTTTTTTCTTTTGCTATGAAAATGATCCATAATTTCTCAATTGGAAGATGTTTACAAGTATGAATTTCCAAATTGCCATAAGGGTTATCATCCATTTTGCTACTTGGCCCAAGGATATAATATGATCATGTGAATTTTCCATGTTTAGGCAAACTAATACAAAATTGATGATTATAGGGTTATGAATATCAAAGTCTTTTCCTTTCACTTAATGAAAGAGGTCAGTAAAGACATAACTAAAAATTGATAAGAGTGGATCAAGGAGTGGATCAAGATATAGCAATACTGCTAAGATTAGTGCCAAAAATTGTTGCAAGAGTTACACTTTTGCAAAGTTATAGGAATAGGCAAAATGGCTTTAAAATTAAGGCATTTGATATTATAAACATGTTAGTGAAGATTGCACAAATAGAGTGTTGATTGATACACTAATTTCCATGAATAATGTTGTCTAAAAATAGGTTTTATATATGTAAAATAAAGTGGATAACATTTACTTTCAATGTGTCAAACTATGGTTAAATTAGGTTTAACTTGGATACAAGGTGGTCATGGGTACGTAAATAAAGTGAAAATTTTGGTGTGTAATTGGATTGGTAAGGCACTTATAGTTTGAATAACAAGACTACTTATAAGGACCAAGCTCATTCATATGTTGAGTGAGGCCTTGTGTAAAGTTCTAAAATGAGGAGATGAGGTGGGCCATCATGCTTGGAGGTTGTTTGAGATCACTATTTTTCTTAATCTTTACCTTTTATTTTAATTGATTTCTTTTATATATGGCCTTCCAATTCTCCTTGTGTGATAAGTAGTTGTCCATATTCAATCAAGGTGCCTATAACCAGAGCAACCACAAGAGGTTTGTAGTGTGTGAAGGAGCAACCAAATTGTCTTGAACTAGCCTCTAGTTTAACCACATATTGAAGTCTCAACTCAAAAATAAAAGAAAAATGATAACATGGCATATGTGCATATGTGGCATGCAGTGGGTGACTGTGAAATGTTGAGGTGGCCCTATTATGCCAAGGTACTATAGCAAGGCTCATTTAAGATTGGCTATTGTGTGTTGGAGGCTATAAAATTATAAGAAGTTCTATTACAAAGCTTAGAACTTTTCATATGCCTCTATATTTGCAAAACGAGCAAGAGTTTTCTACTACTCTGCTCACCATGGGTTCTAAAGAGCCAAAGGCAATGCCAATACATTTTTTTCAAAAGTAACTACAAAGTGCACACAAAAGCCACAAAGGCAAACTTTGGCCTTCAATTTTGCAAACTATGGCTATCATAACAAATGTTGAGGATGTAACCTCTTATGTGCTCTACTTTTGTGACCTTTATTACTGTTTTGCCTTTTTTATTGTCCAAATGAAGCCCACCATAAGGCAATGCATCAAGTAATACAATCCCAAAGTAGTTGTAGTTGCAAGAGGCATCAGATAGAAATGTTTTGATGACCTTGCTAGCTATGTGAGGGCCCTGATCAAAGACCAATAATAAGCTACATTGCAAGCAATATATAGGTGGTTTCTTTAAGCAGTAGCTAAAAGGCAATGCCCAAAGTGGATTAACATTATAGATTAGTAACGCCATAGTTAGCTGAGCCTCCACATGGTAAAACATAATGGTAGTAAAGAGTGACATAGCTTGTAGAGGTTGAAGTTCTCTACAAGGTAAAATGTAACAACTGGAAAGAGAGACATAATTTGTAGAGGTCACAAACCAACAATAGGATGTGCAAGTTCAAGATACAATGATCTCATTAGCAAGATGTGTACCAATATGAAATAGTAACGGGTTGGATATTGTGAAGGATATCAAAGGTCTCCTTTGCTGCTTCAATGTGAACTAAAATGGATAAAAAATAATTGAATGGCTCATAGGAGTAATACAAACGAGAGGGAAAGTGTAGAGGACAATGGAGGAGGGGGGAAATACATTAAAAGTTAAACCTTTGACAAGTATGGTGCAAGTTAACCACATTTGCCACTTAATGCTTTCATTACTCCACCTATTTCTCTCCATACAACAAGTAGAACCATTATCCTATTCTAAATGATCTTAAATTGACCAATAGAGTAAGGCAAGCCATATTCAAGCATTATTACTTCTTCTATGCTTAGGGGCCACACTTGTAGAGGGAAGGTCTATCACACTTGGTGGGCACAAAAGGGGTCGATCATAGTTGCTAGGATGGAAGGGATCTTGCATTCTCATGAGCTGAGAAAGCCACATATGGTGGTCATTTCAAAAACCTAGGAGAGGTACAGCTTAAACCAAAGCCCTATAAGAACTTAAGATACTGAAAGGGGCGCTAAGTTTTAGGGCCAAGTGCAGAACAGGGGCAATTTAGCTTTGAGGTATTATCTTTGGCTTTATTTTGTTTGCTGTGGTTATTTTCTAAGTGGAAAGACCCCTTATATAGGCTTGACCTAGTCAGCCTTTAGTGTTGACCTTGGGTGACATGGCTGGTCATTTGGCTGCTAGAAGCCCCTCAAGGATACACCACTTTGGAGAGATAGAGATCCTCTTGAGTATGAGATAATAGGGAAATACCTTCATGTGAGAAATTTATTCGACAATACTTATTGACTTATTGGTCCCCATCAATATTGGCAATTGCTAGAACACTAATGACACTTTGGTATTAACCAAATGACTTCTCATGTTATGGTGTGATCATCAAATGGGACTTTGATGCCATGCTTTTGGTAGAGAGCAACATTGGAAATGACTTGAGTTACTTTCATGAAGCATGTGCAAGGAACCCACCATTTGCAAATGATGTTAGTGCGATGAAGATGCATTTATGGAATTCTTTTTGGGCTAAAAATAAGACAAAGGTCATAAGGTCAAATGGAAAAACCATATTAGTTGTGCAAGCTAGGAGAAAAAGTCAAAAAATTGCTTTCGAGAGGACAAAGGAAATTGCAAAAGAAAAAGAAGTTGTAGCAATTTGGCATGGAACAATGCGAGAACTCCAAGGTAGTGATGCTTAAAAGTTGTAGATCAGGGCAAATCATATAAGCAATGTGTCCTTCTTGATGTACATAACTAAAAAAGAGATCCAAGTTGGTGAAAAAATAAGTTCTAGCACACATGGATTTGTCTACAAAGTACAACCTACAGGTGCTCCATCATTATTACAACATATATCGTATGCTAGAAAGCGATACAAGGGCGACATAGGAGATTGTACACAAGAGGCAAGGAAAGAGGAACTAATGCAAATCTAGCATCCAGTGCTTGTTCATGTTATTGTAGCAACTCGAGAGGAGTCCTTATGGACTATCACACCATCTTTTAATGGTGGTAGCTTGATTCACTTCATAAAAATTTTACCATATGAGCAAGGTAGGTTTAGGCACTATGTTGACATAGTCTTAAAAAGAGACATAGAAATGAAGGCAAGGGCACAAAGCACATTAGAATATGTGTGTACAAGGGAGCAAATAGAGCACACTAATTACTTCAGTGAAAATGTGCACCACATTATACTTGCACTCATTGCTAGATTAGCAAGGTTACATCAGGGCCAATGGATTCATACAAACTTACATCCTAGTAATATTCTGTTAGATTTTACAACAAAGGGTGCATGTAGAATTAGCATCATTGACTAGCAAATTGCACTCGTTTCTTCAAAGGATAGAAAGGCTTTTAAGGATATGAAGAAGCAATCTCTAGAGACAAATGATCAATTTACATAGATGAAGCATAAGAAAGAGCAAGAGCATGCATGAAAGAAGTGGCGTCACCTAAGCTTTGAGTTTTTTCTAGGAGAGGCATGTATAGCCCTCAATCAAATATATGCTCATTAGGATGGATAATTACAGAAATTATACAATTTTGGGAAGATACAATTGGGTATTTTGATTCCTCTTGCCACATGCCCAATAGTGCACTTTTGAAGGGCATAAAAAAGCATGCCTTTGAAAACATGATGGTTGAGAATGCTAGAGAGAGAATAGCACTTATGGATATGTATAGCACTCTATCAGCATTTGGATGTAATGCAAGTCTAGCAATGCAACCCCTTGATGAGATAAATGTTGCTTTAAAGCTAGCAACATAGAAAATATGCTCTTGTACACAAGATGTTCTTTTTTATCTTGTTGTTGTATTCATGTAGTGGACTTGTATTCATTTTGCATTCATATAGTACATTGGTATGAAAATCAATTAATCTATGCCTCTTTGTCGATTCAGGATATTTATTTTTAGGATGTATTTGTGCTATTTATCCTTAGGATGTATAGTTTTTATTACAAAATTGGTATACTTGATTTCCAATGCACTTGAAGTGAACATAATTTTTAAAGATAAAAAGTTTTATGATATTTATGTTCAATGTATGTTTAGAGACAATAAATTATGTGCAACTAATAAAGAAATAAATCTTGAAATGGGTACTTATCATGGGAGAAATAAGAAGGTGCAAGTTTTGGAAAAATTTACAAAAATAACATCTTTCTTATTACCTTCCACATCTTTGGGCACTAATGCAAACATGCTTACAAAGAAAATGCAATACAGAATGTACTCTCAAATTCATCTTCTATGAATCATGAAGTAACTCCCAAACATGCTTTGGCCACAAAGCATAATACAAAAATCACTATTCTAGATCATTGCTTAATGATGATAGATTTAACAAGCATTCAAGTTTTCAAGTTTTGGAATTAGGTCCATCAAGATTACATAATTATAATCAAGGGAATGCAGTTGTGATGGAAAATATAATAGTTGGCACACCATTGACAATCAATGAGGCATCAGATTCAAGTGGATTGGAAAGTGGGAAAATGTTAGAAACTGTTAAATTACACGGCATAGCGAAACAGAAACTGAACAAAGAATAGAGAGTACATAGCAAACTAAGATGAACAAAATTTTCCTTCAATATTGATGTAGTACAGATGATGGCTCCATCCACCCGTGCACTCCCAGAGTGGAGCTTAGATGGCAATCTAGATAAATACTAGGTGAAGAGATATGAGGTGTTGCACAGCGCATTATATATGGCCATGGGCCAATTTTGTATTTGTTTAATTATTGCAAGTTTGAGCAATATATTTTATTGATTTGATCTGAACTGATCTGATGCAATGGACTGGGGAGGTTGCCTCTTTATAGCTATGAGGGCGATAGTCGGATCAACATAGTTGGTGGGACCGACTAGTCAACCTAGTCGGTGAAGTCGACCAGTCAACCTAGTTGGTGAAACTGACTAGTCATCCATGGAATATTCAAGGAATATTTCCTATACTATCGCCTCGGGGGCTCTTGCCCCCGCACCCCCACTAGGGGGGCTGCTAGCCCCCCTGGGACCCCCCAGCTAGGGGCCACCTGGCCCCCAGGCCCTAGCAAGAATAAGGGGCTCCCACACAATCACCTTTCTACCATCAATGGTCTCATTGATAGACCTCATCTGACATGCAAGTCAGGATCCATCCAAAGTCTCAGGCTCACACATGGCTTCTTCTCATATGGGGGCCTTACAACTTGAGCAACTTGGACCATTGTTGGTTACCAGGAGGGTGGAGCATTGAGCATATCTAACCGAAACAATGTCATCAATCCCAACACCAACTAAAGAAGCCATTGAAAATGCATCAAAAAATCACAACTCTTCAAGTGAGGTCTTCAAGTGAGGTCTTCAAGTGAGGAGAAGAGATAGAGGGCTTGGGATGTTCGTAGGAATTTTCAAGAAGATTGGGTAGTAAAATATCCTTGGTTGGAAATAGAAAAAGTGGACAATGGGATGCAGCAAAGTGGGCCATTTGTAAAATATGCACATGGGCAAGGAAAAAGGAGGCAAGGTTGCAATTGAAGATTGATACCATTGAGAAGCATTATAGGAAGGTTTACAAGACTATAAAAGGTACTAGTGGAAGAAAAGTGATCAAAGTGTGAAAGCAAACATTTATTATATTCAATCTCATTTTTTTAGGATCATTGAAAAGCATTGGGGATGTATAGATGATCAGGTTGATAGAGAAGAAATAGTGCAATTCTCAACTATCATGCAAATATTAAAGCAAGACCACTCACTAATAGACTTTTCAAGTTATCAATCATATCTTTAATTTTTGGACTTTCCTCATTTATTAAGGATGAATTGGTCAAGGAGTAGCACAACAAATATGGCTAATCACATGAACTAGGTCATAATTGATGATTTAAACGAGACTCTAAAAGTTACAAATTTTTCTATATATCATTGGATGAGTACATAACAGTAGACATTACATTGTGGTTGGGGATGCATTTTTACGTGGTCAAAAATAATAGAAGGAAACCATAGTTTTTACATGTATACAAATTTGATTTACCATCCAATGCTAATAACTTAATGCAACTTTTAATTCAAGCTTTGAAAGAGTATGGGGCTTGATGGAGTCTAATATGGTCAAGAAACTTGTTTATTTTGCATGTGATGATGCTTTAGTCTTGCAAGGTTATCAGATTGGTGTTTCTAGACAACTAGAAACAAAGTATGCTCCTTATTGTGTTGGTATACATTGTATGGCACATCGTACAAATCTAGCTTACAAAGTTGTATCCACATTTCCTTTGGTACAAGGAATTGAGACTTTGGTGAAAAAATGCTACTCTTACTTTTGCAAGAGTCCGAAAAGATATAATCAATTTTGAGTCATTGCAAAAGTAGTGGGTACAAAAGGGAGAAAGGTTTTGAAGAATGTGGATACGAGATGGATATATTTGGTTCAACCAATGAAAAGATTATTGGGATGAATACAAAACTTTGGTTTATCTAATGTATATGGAGGCAGAAGAAGAGGTTGAAAAGGCAGATATTTTGTATCATAAACTAATCAACATAGATTTGATATTGAGATTGTGTGGAATTTAACTAAAATGTCTCAATCCAAGGATATCTATATCAATGAATATGTCAAAGAAATAAAACTCACTAATTTGAGTATAACAGTAGCATATGATTAAAAATCAAGCTCTAGTTTTCAAGATAAGAAATTGTTTAAAGATTGGAAAAGTTTAACATACCTAGATGGGATTCCTCTCTTTTAACATGTGATGAAGAAGGATATATTTACCTTTGTGTAGACAATCAGGTTTTTAGGTTGATAAGAGAAAACAAACGACACAAAAGACTACAATATGTAAAAAAAGAGGCTATTCTAAAGAAAGTACAAATGGTGAAAATTGCCCTTAGTGAGGTTGCAAGTGTAGTGGTAGATGAGATCAGAAGCAGGTTCCCATGAAATGACCTAATGGAAGTATTTACAATCATATTTCCACACTTTTGGGTCAAAGGACCTTATGAAAGTATTAAAGTAGGTCTCATTGATGTCATCTTTTGGCTCATGGCTCGATGACGATGCTGTGTAGTTGACCTACTAGTTCTTCAATTTGCAATCTTCTTCCTTCTGTATCTTCATGCATGATGCTTTGTTCTTCCATGTGCCTTGATGCTTTATGTGTGGATACCATGCTTCGTGCTATGGTCATCTCATGCATTTGTGCTTTTGGCATGCTTATGACAATGATGTGTGCATTCATGCTTTGATTTGTCATTTGTTGCAAAGGTCTTACCAATTGATTTCTTTCAATATTGGCAGTGCCTAATTGCATACAATGATTATGACTTGACAGGCGCATAGAGCTCGAAAAGACAATCACCTTTCCCTTTTGGAGCATATACAAATTCTTATTGGATTGCAAGTTACAGCTTGTTGAATTTTTGTGAAGAAGAGGGGGCCTTGATGATGTGGTATAGGGACTCACATGCTGAATTCCATATTGTGCTTAGGTGGCACTGTGGTGACTATGCATGCTTATGTGGCAGTCTTCTAACCTTTAGACTTTACCATGGTATAGTGTTGAGTTAACTTAACCATGTTCACATTAAACCATGCAACTAAACCTAACCATACTTAGATTAACTACACTTATCTACCCCGTGTCCTTTCTTTTTTAAATTTGCTGCCATGTGTCCTAAGGTCTATACCTTAGGATAAGAAGCTTTGAAGCTTCTGCGCACAGAGCCGTAAGGCTGGTCAACCGGTGGAGCTTGGAGGTCGAGGTGGGGAATCGGTGTTGAAGAAGGCCTGAAAACATGCTCCTGCTTGCATGCAACACAATCAACTCTGCGGCTCGATGGAGTCAGACGCAGCATCTAGGTCCCATTGAGCACGCTACACTACTATTTGGAGGAGCTCAACTGTGGGAGAGCCGACAGCAGCAGCTTCTGTGGACAGCTTCAGGCTATAGGTGTCGAGGGAGCATAGAAACTATTGGACAACGAGGCTATTGGTGGTTGCTGGATACACAGAAGCATTGCTAGAGCATCGAGGAAGCTTTGGGCAGGTGTAGAAGCTCGGTTGGCTAGCCCGTGTCATCGTACGAGCGAATGGCACAGGCATGTTTTTAGGCCTTCTTCAATGCCGATTCCCCACCTCGACCTCCAAGCTTGACCGGCAGACCAGCGTTACGGCTCTGCGCACAAAAGCTTCAAAGCTTCTTATCCTAAGGTATAGACCTTAGGACACATGAAGATCAAAAGTTTCATGTGCATCACCATTGATGGAATGGATCAAAATACAACATTTCCAAGGTATAGATGTATCCCACTGTTAAAGAATGTAAGATCATGCTAATCCTAGTGCATCTTATTGAGCAAAAGACTATGGAGGCTCAAAGCATAGAAGAAACTCCATGAAAGAGATGATGAGCAACTATGAATCAATCCATTCCAAATCTATGCTTTTGCAGTACAAGAGATAGGCTTCTTATAGAGAGAGCCCTTAGAATAGTCAACACTTGTATGATCCTCTCATCCACATCTCTCCTTGTGGATATCCTCAATCCACATCTCCACATCATGTAGCCCACATCCTAGGGTGGCTACTTTAATTCTTTCTTATACCATACCTTAGCCTTTAATTATGTGCTCATGGCACCACAACTCTCAACACCTCCCCTTGGTGCCATGATCCTTTGGCTACTGCAAGGTGGTCAAATGTGAGTTACATTCCATTGCCTCCCCTTAGTGCATACATTGCTACTCAAGGTGGTAAAGTGTGATTTCTACATGTCAATACCTCCCCTGGGTGCTTTCATAGCTACTCTCAGGTGGTCAGGCTTGATTTACAAAATATAGGAAAGGTTGGCAAGGTTTTTGTTTCTCAATACATTTCATTGATGTCACCTTTTGGCTCATGGCTTGATGACGATGCTGTGTAGTTGACCTACTGGTTCTTCAATCTGCAATCTTCTTCCTTGTGTAGCTTCATGCATGATGCTTTGTTCTTCCATGTGCCTTGATGCTTTATGTGTGGATACCATGCTTCGTGCTATGGTCATCTCATGCACTTGTGCTTTTGGCATGCTTATGACAATGATGTGTGCATTCATGCTTTGATTTGTCATTTGTTGCAAAGGTCTTACCAATTGATTTCTTTCAATATTGGCAGTGTCTAATTGCATACAATGATTATGACTTGACAAGCGCGTAGAGCTCAAAAAGATGATCACTTTTCCCTTTTGGAGCATGTACAAATTCTTCTTAGATTGCAAGTTACAGCTTGTTGAATTTTTGTGAAGAAGAGGGGGCCTTGATGATGTGGCATAGGGACTCACATGCTGAATTCCATACTGTGCTTAGGTGGCACTGTGGTGACTCTGCATGCTTATGTGGTAGTCTTCTAACCTTTAGACTTAACCATGGTATAGTGTTGAATTAACTTAGCCATGTTCACATTAAACCATGCAACTAAACCTAACCATACTTAGATTAACTACACTTATCTACCACGTGTCTTTTTTTTTAAATTTGCTACCATGTGTCCTAAGGTCTATACCTTAGGATAAGAAGCTTTGAAGCTTCTGCGTGCAGAGCCGTAAGGCTGGTTGGCCAGTGGAGCTTGGAGGTTGAGGTGGGGAATCGGCATTGAAGAAGACCTAAAAACATGCTCCCACCTTCATGCGACACAGTCAACTCTATGGCTCGATGGAGTCAGAGGCGGCATCTAGGTCCCATTGAGCACGCTGCACTACTGTTTGGAGGAGCTCAACTATGGGAGAGCCAGCAGTAGCAGCTTCTATGGATAGCTTCAGGTCATAGGTGTTGAGGGAGCACAGAAACTGCTAGACAATGAGGTTGTTGGTGGTTGATGGATACACAGAAGCGTTGCTGGAGCATCAAGGAAGCTTTGGGCTAAGGCTTTGAGGTGTTGTAGGCATAGAAGCTCGGTTGGCTAGCCTGTGTCATCGTAGGAGCAAATGGCAGGGGCATGTTTTCAGGCCTTCTTCAACACCAATTCCCCACCTCGACCTCCAAGCTCCACTGGCCGACCAGCCTTACGGTTTGCACACAGAAGCTTCAAAGCTTCTTATCCTAAGGTATAGACCTTAGGACACATGATGTGGTCAGAACATCCCTTGAATTCAAATGGCCAAAGATAACACAAGATGTGGACTACATGATGTGGAGATGTGGATTGAGGATATCCACAAGGAGAGATGTGGATGAAAGGATCACATAAGTGTTGACTATTCTAAGGGCTCTCTCTATAAGAGGCCTATCTCTTGTATTGCAAAAGCATAGATTTGGAATGGATTGATTCATAGTTGCTCATCATCTCTTTCATGGAGTTTCTTCTATGCTTTGAGCCTCCGTAGTCTTCTGCTCAATAAGATGCACTAGGATTAGCATGATCTTACATTCTTTAACAGGTGGGATACATCTATACCTTGGAAATGTTGTATTTTGATCCATTCCATCAATGGTGATGCACATGAAACTTTTGACATGGACAATAGCTTCCTCTGTCCAAGAAGCATACAACAATCTAGCATCCGACACATGATGTAAATGGATTGCTCACCATTTTATATATCTTTTTAATGCACATTTACTATGCTCAATGGAATCTTTCAATTCATGAGATGTCTTGCATTTTCACATCCTTTGCTTTGATGGTATCTTGATATGGGAAAACTGTCCACGCCAAATTTTATACAAGGTTCTCTTCTCTATCTTGCAAAGTTTATTGATTGTTTTTAGCACAACCTTCTTTGTCATTCCCAAAGGAAGATGATGTTGGCATTTTACACTTCCATCCGGCATTGTTTGGCAAAGATGAGGCTGTGGTAATGCATGGTCTTCAAGGATTTGCTTTAATGTTGCAGTTGCATTTCTAGTGCTGCTTTTGCATTTAAGCTTGTAGGCATTTCCATGAATTTTATAAACCACTTTGGCTTTCACCTCAGACTTGTACCATGTGATAGTCCAGTTAACCATTGGTATAGACCTTATCCTGTGTTATCTTTGGCCATTTGAATTCAAGGGATATCAGCCATACACATGAGATATATATCAAATATTTAGTGTTATCTTTGGCAATTTGAATTCAAGGGATGTTATGACATTGGATGATATGACATCTCAAATTGGGGAAAAAATTAGAGGTTCTTAAAAGGAAGAATCAAAAGTGGCTATCTTAGAGAGGATGGTAGATTGGAGAACATTCATAGAGTCACATTTAAAAGAAGGAGATGATGCATTAATAGGGCACATAAATCCACACTACTTTTGGTTTAGCATGCATAATGATATTCCAATGATGCAATGGAAGCACTATTTAGTGGATGGAGATCATTTATGGAGTGAGCCATATGCTTTATTACAAGGAATAACTCCATTAGAGGAAACTAGATTAGCACTATTAAACAAATACCCCACAACATATAACTAGACATGTTATCATTGCAAATTAAAAAAAACTAGATTAGCTTCCACCAGATGCATTGTGATCAATGCCTCTCGTGCCAGGGGGTCCCCTCTGTGGTCTCGAGCCATAGTCTCTGTCCTATCCATGTCGTGTATGAGAAGAAAGGCACCTCCTCCACACGCTCCGTGTGGCCTACTTGGGAGGACCAAAACCACTCTCCAGGATCCCACTGCACCTCTAGAAGGGGCCGCCCATCCCAGAGCCAGAGGCACCATCGGAGGGCATCCTGCTTAGTGATGCTGGGGGGATCGATGCACCACTCCTTGCCCAAGCAGCCAACTACCCTGACCATCTGCCAATGTAGTGAATCCCAGCCTCCATCCATCTCTAGGTCTAATGTGGATAAGAGCTGCATGAGCACCCGGTCCCACCTTGTAGAAGCTTGCACTGCCCCTCCCCCATCTGAGCATAACCCTAGAGGGACCCCAATTCTAGAGAACTGACCAAGCCAAGTGCCATTGGTCTAGATCTGTAGTGCTACTCACCACGAATCTGTGATGGCTGCATCAATCTCTTGCATCCTTTGCCCTGTGCCTCAAATGTGGGAGATGGCTACCAATCTCAGAAAAACATGTTATATATCAATCATTTCATGCCCTTTTTTTACATAAGTAAAATAGTGTTAAAGTGTGTGCATTTTTTACACTTAATTTGAGCTGATAACATTGATGTTGCTTTGATGTCATTGATTTTGCTAGGATTGCTATAGGAAAAAAAGACGAGCATTTATATTATATAATAATTACATAGTTTTATTTCAATGTCTAATAAAAAATTAGATTTAATATTGAACAACAGAAGATCTCTACCTTCAAAAAATTTTAAAATGCAAAGAAAGAGAAAATTAAAAAAGTGTAAAATAAGAACGTTCAAAATAAATAATGAAAATCGATACAAGATGTATGTGGAGAGGTAGCACACTTCCTCTCCAGTTATGTACAATATGAGAGAGCATGTCCCTCTCTCGTTGGTTATAGTTTTCAGCTCAATTTTTTGGTAAATTGTTTGGATGTATAAAGATTACATTCAAACAATTGCACATTTCTCTAGCTCTAATATCTCTTGTACTCAAAAAATAGGCACTTGCAAATCAATAATAAACTTCATTAATTGAATTAAAGACTTGATCATATACTATTTTTTCCAGAAGTAAAGTGTATTGAGGTAGTAGAAGAAATTTTATACAAGGTAAATGATCAAGTGGAACTTGGCAAGGATTGTGCCTAATGATCAACATAAGTTTGCATTGCTAATTGCATGCAATTACTTTTGTCAATAATTTTAATCTTAGTCAAGAGAGGCCACATAAGCTTCAACTTAATAAAGAACCTAAGTAACTATCTTTCAAAGTTTCAATGAAAGTTAGACAAGATTCAGAAGACTATTGCATGATATTGAAAAGCTCATGTAGATCTGTATAACGAAGGTGTTAAGTCCCACAAAAGAAATCTCATCTATTACCACTAGTTCAATGTTTTTATACACTATGGGCAATGTTTGCAGCTTGTTAGCTGACAAAGAGGTATAGGATAGTGTGAGTAGTGGCAAATGCAGAGTCGAATGAATGGTAGTCCCCCTGATTGCTTGAGCTTCTCTTTCAGTGTACGCCAAGAGTAGGGCTTTAGGGAGTTTGACATATGATGTTTGTCAGTGCGAGTAGTATCGTAGCAGAGCTTGGATTAGAATGCCTAGCATGTAGGATTTGCCCATTCCTATATTGCCTATCAGGAACAAGTGAATGTTCTCTCTTGAAACTCCTTATGTGGAACATCCTATCCAAGAATTGATCAAAATCTAGGAGTAGTGTTGTTTTCCTTGACAACAAGTCTGCCATTCATTTCCATATTTTCTTGCGTGTCTTTGAGTTTACACTTGGTAGGGCATGAGTATTTTGGTTTCCTTCATTGGTGGTCATGGAAATCCAAATCTTCACACCTTGCTCCATTTCATGCCGGTTCTCCTGTGGCTATGTGTTTGAAACTCCTTATGTGGAACATCAAGCAAAGAGTTGTCAATTGTCATGTACTTATCCAAGAATGTCTCAATCTCGTCATTTGGCGATGAGCCATACATTGGAGCATTGTTCAACCATAGTAGACCATGGTCATGTTGGATACCCTTGTTTTGGAACTCTGTAACAAAAAAGAAATCAACAATGCTACCCAAAATGTTATTGTCTTGTATGCCAATGAGCATGCACTTCATCGCTTGGAACATGTTCACATAGTACTGCACCGTAGTTATAGGATTAGAGCGGGGATCAAGCTATTGCGGGCTAGTTTCTATTCATCCTTGAAATTTCAACAAGCTGAAAATGAGTGGCTCCCAAAGGCGCTCTGCGGTAGAGAATGTGACAAAGAAAGCTGGTGGACCTAGTCGCCGAAGCATAGTGAACAAAATCTTTTTCAATCATTGTTTGTAGTCTACTGATGTGCACAAACAAGTGAAGTCACGGTATCCTATATTTGAATGCAATAGTCTCTCAATGTTTGTATCTGTCTGTGCATCCTCTGCTTATAGAGCTATTGATCTGACCTTCGTTTTTTGCATCCCAATCCACGTTGAAGACATAATTTGTTGAACAAGGACTTTCATTGTTTTGAAGAACAAGTTTTTGATCGACATCGCAAACCGCTTGTCCTTGTTCATGAGCTCCCACTTTACTATATCTTGTAGTTTGTCCGTTCGGGAATATTGTATGCATGGTGGTGCCCAAAAAATAGTGTGGGGAATGCTAGCTCCTCACAATGTTTGTCCTTGAATAAACTTAGTGGCAATAACCCTTTTGAAGGAGCGATATAGATTGTTTTGTCCTCGAAGTCAACTGCCTGTTGACTTGTGTAAATTCTAGACCCAATGTACCCTTGTGGAGTAGTAGGTGTACTCTGCCCTGCGGACCTCTGTGGCCTGAAGGTTGAGTCTCATAGTCTCATACCTATCTCTCAACCCACTAAGAGTCGGGCTCATGCTCTCTAGGGCGCTCTATGGAGGCGAGGTCCCGTTGTAGAGCTCGCTCCCTCTCCTAGAGCTCCTGTTGTCATCTCATAGCCTATCTATAGCTCCTTGTTGCTCCTCTGAATTGCCTCAGCTACCCAATCCGCCTAGCCCCTGGTGGGGCTAACCTCGGGCTGCTGCCAAATCTCTGTGATGGCCTGCTACACTGCTATCTCCTAAAGGAGAGCATGTGAGATGCGGGTCCCCTTCTGGGGAAGACCTGAGTGGGGCTGCTCAAGGTGTAGGATAGCCCGAGTGTGATCTGTGACATAGTGGTGCCTGCAAGGATGCCTGTGGACCCTCCCCTAAAAAGGGCCCAGTCTCCTATGTAGAAATGATCCAGGCACTCCCGGAGCCCATCTTGTCTTCTCTGCCTGAAGGAAAAGTGAAGACTGCCCTGTTTCTTGGTGAACTCTGGCTCTCTCCATAGGTCCCTACCTCTAATCATGAAGGTAAACTATTCCCAGGGGCCCCTCTCTGCTGCTGGCATCTTTGCATAAGAGGCTCCGCCCTGCTTGTCCTCCCCGAACTCTAGATTGTTGACGTCTCCTCCAACTATCTAGGGGTCCACCTTTGGGAGGCACTTTGTCAAATGTCTCCAAAAGGTTGGGCGATGCTGTCTGCAGGCTGGTGCGTAAATGTTCAGAATCCCTATTCTGGAATCCCCTGCTCTAATACCCATCCAGATCGAGCTCGCCCTGGTTAAAAACCTCTGGGGCCACCAACTACGAGGCTGAAATGCAAACCCCGCCACTCCGTCCTACTACTGGAGGTCAAACTTCTGGACCTCGCCCTGGGAGGAGATGGTGTCGATGTCTGATATCTATGGCGGAGAACATGTGCTCCTAGACCAGGAGAAAGTCAACCTGGTGGCCTACCAATGCTCTCTGTAGCTCCTAACGGAGGATCAGGTACTATGGTTGACTCCGTGCTCGATAATGAAGTCCATGCACATTTCAGCTTACTAAAGTCCAGCTCATGAGGAGGGAGGCATGGGGCCCAATAGTATTCGCTAAAAGTGGCCTTGGCTGATTTTCACTTTCAAGTAGTTAACATATATATCCCGATGGGTGCTGGTGCTAGATCTCAGTGCTGGTTAGAGCTAAATGATAAGTCATTTGATGATTTTTGGATTCTTGGGGGGGATTGGAACATGGTGGTGGATGCTAGCAAGACGATAGGTCGCATGCCTATTCAGATATTATGGGTAGAGAGAAAGAAATATGGGATGCTATGTGTCTAGAATGGGGGCTGTTGGATTGTGCTAAATTTGACAAGGAGAGGATGCATGGATTTTCTTGGCATAACAAGCAAAGAGGGTCAAATTTTAGGGTAGGCAGGATTGATAGATTCTATGTTTCTCAAGAAGGTTGGTGGCTTAGGGATCCTATGAAGGGAGGGTACTTGGCTTCCTCCAGTATTTCAGATCATGTTCAAGTGTTTTGATCTTGTGCTCTTCTTATTAATTCTGATCTTCCCTGTGATGTGCCATTCAAACTTGATAATAGAGCTCTTCTAAATAAGGAATTTTGCCATAGCATTAGAGCTACTTGGAGGCAGGCTACTCATTTGATTGTGGACCCCATAGAGAACTGGGATGTTGGGTTAAGAGCTATTCACTTTTTGGCCAAGGAGGACACGTGATCAAGCTCACCCGTATTGCTACACTTGTGATTCTCAATAAGAAGTGTGTGATGTCCCAGCCTTGAAGGGCTGTGTTGTTCTCCAAGATGGATCACAGATTGCAGTGCAAGTTTGTGGCGATCAGGTCGATGCCATGTTGTCCATGTGACGTCCATTTGTAGACTATTATTCCAAAAGCATTGTTGCTATGCAAAACATGTTAATGGAGAAGAGGCCATCAGGCACTTTCATAGTGGATCGATCTACAGCATTCTAGAAGAATGTGTAAAGCCTCTCTTGTTGTCTGCCACCCACCAACAAAGGCAGCAGTGCTTTCTGGGTTTTGTGATGCTTTCAAAGCTTTTCATCTTGACTTATTTCCTTTCTGTGTTTTGATTTCATGAGAGTATTCACATTTTCTTGTTGTTTTCTTTTGAGTTGTGATATATGTTCTCTCTCTTTTCTTCACATTCTATAGCAGCCAATAGTTTCATTTCCATACTTTGAATTTGCAAGATTGTTCGTGACTCCCTGTAGTTTTGTATTGAGTGATAATGGATGCTTTCTCTATCTTCTTTGCATTGGGCTTCGAGATGCAAGCAATTACCCCCCTGTAGCATTGGGATACCGTGTAGCAACCTCTACCAGGCTACCATGGATTTACTTCCTGCAATGCCAATCTCGTAACTTGAACAATTCATGAAACAAAATGGTGGCAACACGAACGTCCTTTGCATCTCCACTTTCTATTGCAACCAATCCTACAATAACCTGAACATGCTGTGTAGACACATTCTCACCTCTCTAGACTTGTGCAAAACACCTTGGCACACTCTGTCTGATCCATCCCTAAACATGACTAGAGAGTCCATTGCTCAACTACTAGAAGAGTCTTCTAACTCATGTGCTTTGATCTATGATTGCCTTGCTTTCTTCAGGGATGCATTCGGAGATAGATTTCATCTTTTGTCATACAATGGCCACACCATGTCGAAGGTTTTCATGCTTGCAAAGACCAATACAAGCACAAATTGATATATATTGGTTAATGAATGCTTGTCACCAAAAATGATCTTCCCTTTTCGAGCACCCTCAAACATTGATGAACAATTCATGAACAAGAACGGTGACAACATGAATGTCCTTGTCTACATCTTTGCATTCTATACCAACTGTTCCTTTAGTAGCTTGCTAGAAATCTTGTGCAAACACATTCTTGCCTCTTTGAACCTACATAAAACACCTTGGTAAGTCCTGTTAAACTCATCCACATACAGGTCCAAAGAGTCTATCATTCAACTATCAAAACAATCTTCAAACTCACTTGCATTGATCTTCGATTATTTTGCTTGCTTCTGAAAAGGATTTGATATTTCACCTTTTGTCATGCAATGGCCAAACCATCTCCAAGGTTTTCGTGGTGGCAAGCAACAATACAGGGACTGAGTGAAATATATTAATCAATGAATGCTTCTCGCCAAAAATGGTTTGCCCTTTCTGACCAACAAAGGGAGAACGAGAGTATACAATGTGGACAAGGGAAGATGAACATCAACGAACTATGGTTATGAAAGACAACCTTTTGCTCACAACTAGGAGTATAGCCACAATGTACAATGAATAGCACACACACAAGAAATACACAATGTAGACTATCAACAAAATATACAAAATCACGAGACATCCCACATGCATGCTAGCCGCACCTGAAGTCGTCGATCACGCTACTGACAACATCTGTACAACACAATTGAGGATTGCTTCATGCGAAGACATACAACCTTTGCTGGCAATAACATCCAAGAAAAGAAATGGAGTAGAGGCACAAGCCTTGTACACAAAGAAGATCCAAGACACTCCTATCTTTGCCTTCTATTGCTGTGGAACGCTGACATTCAAATTGAAGCTCAAGGATGTGAATAGAAACATCAGGTCTATCCTGGTGCAGTAAGAACTGCTCCAGGTAAGCACAAACCTTGAGAAACAAGAGGTATGCAACAGTTGCTTTAGGAAATTAAGCAGAAGAAACATCCCCCAATTCAATTCAAAACAAATGGTTTTTCCTCAAAATACAAAGAATACATCAAACTTAAATCGAATTGAAGAGCAACTAGATCAATTAGAATACTGTTCACACAAATACGTGAACTAACCTATGATGGACAATATGGGTTGCATGGTAGCATGGTTAATGTTTTTGCTGACACAGATAAAGCACAACATGTCTTGCCTCTCTTTGTAGATGACAATGTGATAGTCATGGTAGCCATCAAGCGAAAAATGCAGTACAATCACAATTAATCAGTGGCCTAGTACGGCCAACTACAACAATTTCAGTGCTAAAAGAATTGTTGTGCACTCCACTCTATCATGACAATGCAATGCAACTGAATCCGCTATGGGCTGAGCATATAAGAAGTCTCAAAGAAGTAGCAGCCAACAAACATACAAATGAAACTAGGGACGATGATCCTCCGAGATAGATACACTTGTCTTCTTTGTAGAGCTGAGGCGATGGGTTACTTCCTACAATCACAGGTGGCAGGCCTCGCAAGGATGCACCTACCTCCGTTGCATTAGGAGGAGGAGCTCCTAGACTCAGAGTTTGCAGATGACACAGCCTTGTTTGTCGAGGGGACTACAGAGAGCTTAGAGACAGTCAGAGGAGCCTTAGCCATTTATTTTGA